>NW_008705398.1:5498227-5581547 GCF_000326865.2 Helobdella robusta | reverse complement strand
TGAATTGGGCTCTTGAGTTTTGTAATTTTAGGTAAGCTAGGGCCATAATGTAATGAATAGGTAAGTTAAGGCTACGTTGTAACACATACTCATTAATAGATTTAGGGTTTAAGTTTTATATTATTATTACTAAGTTGGAGCCCAAGGCATTACGTAGGTGGTGGGGTGGGTGCCGAAAGGCCAATGAATTGGGCTCTTGAGTTTTGTAAATTTAAGTAAGCTAGTGCTTAATTGTAATGAATAGGTAAGATGAGGGTTACGATAGCCGATGACTCTGAATTTCGAAGTCTCTTGTCAGGGGTAAGCCTTGGTGGCCAGTGGTGAACCGGCAATGGTTTACTATCCGGACGGCAATGGTTTACTATCTGCACGGTAATGATTTACTATGCGGCATGGCCATAGTCTACTACCCGCACGGCTTCCGGACGGCAAATGGTTTACTATCCGCACATCAATAGTCTACTATCCGCACGGCAATGATTTACTATCCGGTGTCCTAGCTGTCGGTGAACCTCTGTGCAAGGAGGGAGAATGAAGGGGGACTTTCGACTATCGTACCATTAACAATTTAATAAAGATTAGTTAAGGTAATTGAATAGGTAGATAGGATTATTTTTATTAGGCACCGCTAAGCTTTCTGATGAGAATCTACTCTTTCTCTATCTTCTCCATCAACACGGGCTGTGTTTCAACAACAATCTCGAGGAGGACTGGCACCAGTTTTGGAGGACAACGTAGGAACCGGACCGCATTCAACATTCTGCCTTTGTCGAATGGACGACGGTAAGTTTTTTTTACATTTTACTTTATTATTTTAAAATTTTATTTATTTGACATTATTTTCATTTTATAATTTAATTTTTTTTGCTTCTAAGATTCTAACATTCATTTACTACTACGCAAATAAAAAAATTTTGTTTACAGAATGATGAGAGGTGGGCAGTGGTGGGAGTCAGCACGTTTTAGATGGTGGTCTCATGATGATTTACATATGATGATGGTGGTGTAGGAGGAATCAGCTCGTTAGCTGTTCGACTGACACTCTGAAGTTCGGATGGTATTTTGTGTGCCGACCAGATGGTGGTGGTCGGTGCAATGGAAAATACAGTAACGTCGATTTTTGAAGTAAGGTTTAGTTTCGTTTTTTATTTTTCTCATTCGTTCATTTTATCACTCAACCTTTTAAATTATTCTTCTATTAATTGATTCGTTAATTCATTCTATTCATTAATTGAATCATCGATTAATTAATTAATTCATTCATTCACTCATTCATTCAACCAATTATTCAATCATTCAGTTAATCATTTATTCGATCGTTCCTTTGTTCCTTGATTTACTAATACGCTATTAAAAAAATGTCTACAGAATGATGAGAGGTGGGCTGTGGTGGGCATCAGCACGTTTCAGATGGAGGTCTCATGATGATCGTTCCGATGACAATTCGAAGATAACAACAACGACGGTTTTTGAAGTATGATTTAGTTTCTTTTTTTTATTTTTCTCATTCATTCATTCATTTTATCACTATCTTTCAAATTATTCCTCAGTTTATTTATTGATTCATTCTATTCATTCATTAAATCATTGGTTGATTAATTAATTAGTTAATTTATTCATTCAACCAATCGTTCAATCATTTAGTTAATCATTTATTCGTTCGTTCCTTTGTTTCTTGATTTACTACTTCGCTAATTAATAAAAACTTGTCTACAGAATGATGAGAGGTGGGCTGTGGTGGGCGTCAGCACGTTTCAGATGGTGGTGGTCTCATGATGATCGTTCCGATGACAAATCGAAGATAATGTTAAAGGTAAATTTGTTTTTGTCTCATTGTACCTTTGAAAGTACTCGAATTTGAACAAAGATTGAGTGTTATCTCAAAAGATAAGTTGCCTATTTTTTCCAATTGCTTGTTTTTTATTTTAGTGAATTTTTTTCAATTTATTTTTCAGTATCCGGTCAAATTCATTCCATCGATGCGTGTCAGATGATGGTCGGTGCAATGGAGGTTCGTCGGTAGTGACTGAAGTTTCTGGAAAGTGCGCGCCCGCACATTTACATACACACACATCAATACAACACATACATACACAACATCCATTCATTCGGTGTCGTTGTTGCTATGTTTCTCTTCAACTTTATATTTTCTTTACCGTGAACCAGGCTTTAATTTAATTCATAGGTAAGTTAGGGACTGAGATGAGTTAAACAATTGTAGGTAGGCTAGGGCTTAACATTAGTTAAAAAGCTTCAAGTAAAATAAAAACGCTAAAATATGTTAAATAAAATACTTGAAACATCTAAAACGAGAAATACAAATTTGTATGAGTTGAGTCAATGTTTATAAGTAAGCTAGGGCCCTGAGAGTAATTTTATTATAGGTAGGTGACTGACTTATTCTTGCGACTTCTTACTAGTTTTGTGTGATGTGTTTGTTTTCGCTTCACAACACCACACCAACAAAACAAACTACATTTCATTCTCGTCGTCGCCTTAAATTGTACCTTTTTGGACAATCTTTTTAATAATGTCTATTTATTTATTCATTAAATGTTGACTGGTTTCTAGTTTTTTTTTAAATTGGTTATATAATTTTTGGATATCTCTTGAATTACTTTGTATATATGCATGTATAAATTATTTCTGTTTAGTATACTGATTTTGTTGTGAACTGTTCTTACTAAATGTTCATGTTACGTGGTGTATTATCCTTCGAGAACTTCTAAGGAGTGTGTATGATAATAATAATAATGGATAAAAATTATTTTTATCGGTCGATATTTTGTTATATTTGTTTATTTAAAATACGAATTTTAAAAAAAATTGACATTTTAAAATTTTAATTAACCGTCACTTTTCATTTGAATGAATTCAAATAAAAGCAACTACTGTGTTTTTCTTTCTCTACTAAAATCTCGAAATTGTTTGTAGATCTGTACGGTTAACTGTTTGTTTGAGTTTGAACAGGCCTTGAAAATTTTTTTATTTATTTTTGTTTTTATTTTTGTTTATTTGGTTCATTCAATCTAGTTGATTGATAGATCGGTTGATTGATCGGTTGGTTGATTGATTGACTGACTGACTGGCTGGCTGGCTGGCTGGCTGGCTGGCTGACTGACTGACCGACCGACCGACTGACTGACTGATTGTTTGATTGATTTATCTCATAGTATTGTATACATGAGAAAAAATCCGATTAAGCCAACCTACGGCTTCAGTAAGCCACTGTTTTTCACCTGACAAAAGCAATTTCTATATTTATACTGACAAAAATAATTGTGATATGAATATATTAATTTATTTAAAGCATTATATATACAAAAAAGTGCTATCGTAAGAGTTCTATGAAACCCTGTAAGCCACTGCTGTAAGCCAACGTATGATTTCAGCAGCCAGTTTCTTATGAGCACCAGCAGAATGTAAAATATTCATTGAATATAATGAAGATAGTTGTTCAAATAACAATTTTGATTTATTTAGGCCGTTTATTTCATAAGCAAATCAATTTTTAACATGATCGAATAGTGTAAAAAAAAGGGTGACTATAGTTCAATCCTACTAAGCCAACCTTCGGCTTCAGTAAGCCACCGGATTTCACCGGACCAAAAGCAATTTTTATATTCAAATTAACAAAAATAATTTAATCATACATAATTCTATTAATCATTATTAAAATTAAATAGAATTTCTACAATGTTTTAAGCATATTAAATCAAGTAAATATTTCATTGAGCTTGATCGTTAAAATCCATGCAATTTCGTAAGCCAACAATCCAAGCACGACAAATAGCCCGACCGATAGATCGATTAGTCCTATTATTCTAGTTATGTGGTTTGGAGCAAGGGGAGACATTACTGAAAATAATTAAAAGTTGAAAAAATTGAGGTTCTTTGCATATTCCTGCTTCAACCCATAAGAAGGTGTTGTATGCTGGTAAATAGGCCTCCCCTTGTGCTCACATATGTAAAATATATTTGTATATGCTATTATAACCGCAGGAATGATCAAATTGCGCTATATTATTTGTTATACTAATAATTATTTTTATATTTTTAAGTTTTGGATTGAGAATCATAATAGGACATCGTAAAAATCTATGTTCAGACTATATAGGTCCTGCGTGGATACTGAAGTCAGTCAGGTTTGAGTCAGGTTTGCGGCGAGATTCGAAGCGAAGTCGTAAATGTGACTTATATAGTCACTTTGATTAGTTTAGTGTTTCAATTACTGTTGGCATTCAAATAAACATTCAAAAAAAGTTTGCTTTTGAAGCAGTTGTGTTCATCTATCAATCGGAAATCTTGAACCTAAGTTACAACGAGCACTTGACTATCGTTGGAAGCTACAACGTTGATGTTGTAGCTTCCGACATCACTGAAGTTATAACATTGGTGCTGTAGTTACGGGAGCCAATGGTTACAACAATATAGAAGAGATATATACAAGCGTTTCATAATAATATGCAAAATACATACAAGTGATGCAGACGCACTACAGCATGCTAAGAAATAACCGACTTTCTTATATTTCATCTATCGGAAATTATGAAACAATTAACAGTTTTTTAAAGAAAATTGATAAAGCTTTGTCGTTCAACCAACCTACGATATGTATATGAGTTTGAGATTTTATTTTCTATTCATAAGTTCGAAAAAGTTAATTATTTATTACGCATTTAAAAAAACTTAAACGAAGAATTTCAAAAATATTTATTGTAAATTATTTCTTTCTTTTAAATTTTTTTCTTACACCACTAGCTTCTTCGGTATCATCGTTCTCACCTTTATTGCTATCTTTAATTCGTTTCTGTTTTGTTCCTTTCTTTTCTGCCTCAGCCAGTTGCTAATAAAATAAAAAATACGGTAATCAATAATAACATAAAATACATAGAATAACACCAATATGCAAAACTCCAACAAATGATCCAACATACGTACATATTTTGCGGCCCTTGTGGCCTCAGCACATCTTTCCTGCAGACACAATACGTCGTCCTGTGGTATTGTATGTTTGGGTATCTGATACCCAAGAAGTTTTTCAATCTTCAGATAATCTTCCACATCATATCTGAAAGGATGATGTCAATATAGCTAACAACAACATTAAAATTACATTAAGCATTAGTGACACTGTTTTAGATACAATACAAAAAAATAAACTGACTGAGTGACGAAGATGTAAGCCTTTCCAGATCTCCCAGCTCGAGCAGTTCTTCCAACCCTATTTATGCAACAAAAACACGTTTAACGTATTCACGTATTTATTAAATATTTAAACCAACTCTATGTGTATGTGATGCCGGTAGCAATTTGTGATATATTCATAAAACTGTTTTGAGAACATTTTTATTCCAATATTGAAGAAATTAAATTAATCCGCAGCTAGCATATGTGATGATAATGTTACAACTACAACATAAGAACCAGGATCAGACTTCGACACTCTAATAAGAACTTACCTGTGTATATAATCCTTGGTGCGCGTGGGCATGTTGTAAACGACGACGACATCAACATGGGCGATGTCCAAACCACTGAGTGAATTTGAATTTTTAAAGATTAGTCAATAAATTTTAATAATCGGTTCTAATGGAAGTTATAGTTGGGCAGCAGA
Source organism: Helobdella robusta (assembly GCF_000326865.2). Taxonomy (NCBI): domain Eukaryota; kingdom Metazoa; phylum Annelida; class Clitellata; order Rhynchobdellida; family Glossiphoniidae; genus Helobdella; species Helobdella robusta. Next base: position 5,575,930 of record NW_008705398.1, on the reverse strand, counting down.
TATGGAAAAATGATAACAAAGCAAGATTGAAGCAATGATGATGTTCACAACGCTGATGTATTTAGTTACCGGCTCGCTACATCAGTGCAAACGAGGATGGATCTGTCGTTCTCTTTGAATTTACTTAAACTTTCGAGTCGTTTGTTCTGCACAAAAATGTATAAAACGTACCATTATAATATTAAAAAATAAACAAAATTGTTAGAAATATAAAAAGGATGTCATTTATTTTCAATTTAATATGCTTTGTTTAAGGAAATACATTAACGTTAATAGTTCATGATGATCATTCCACATTCAAAAATGCCAAAAACAAAAGTATTATCGCATAATACAAACGTTCACATACAAACACATGAGCGCCTACACACATTCACACACAAACATAAACTTATACACACACACACACACACAAATGTACACACACACACACATGCACCATTCATACCTGTGCCATCTTTCCATGAAGTTGAAAAGCAGTGAAGCCGAGATTTCTGAGTGTCAGCCAGATGACTTGAGTCTTTGCACAGTTCTCAATGAAAATGATCACCGAGTTGCCAGACAGTTCGTTCAACAGATATACCAAGTTTTCAAGCTGTCATCATCGGCGTAATTATTAATTAATTATTATTATTAATGACTTTATTAGTAAAATAAACAGCGTTATCTTCCATTTTAAGCTTCTGTTAGTACCATTAAAACTATTAATTCTATTAACTATGAGTAATTTTGATAACTCATTGTTAAAATCGCCAATATTGTACCGGCGATATTTTTCAGTATCAGCTTTGGTGTAAGGTAAACATTTGATGCGGAGTACCGGACATGATATCGCCGATTTTTTTAGAGAGAAAAAAATGGATATTCGATGACACAATACTTTTTAAGCTTCAGGTGGTTGCATTTCCCTCTTATTAATGATCATTTCAAATCTCAAATTTTAGCGCATTTTCTAATAATTAATTAATGGTGGAAGGGTCTGCAACACCATCAACAACCATCATAACACACACAAACACACACACGCACACAAACATACATACACAAACCAACCAACTAACCCACCTTATACCTGTAAGGGATGAAGAGATAATGCTGAGTGAGACTTGAAGAAGTTTGATATTTATTTGAAACCTCAACTTTCACAGGGTTCTTGAGGGATGCCCTTTGTAACTTACTCACCTGATCATTTATTATTAATTAATTAACTAATTATCAACAATTTTTTTCAATAACTAATAATTACTAAAAACTAATAATACAAATTTATTTATTTTTTTTTTATTTTTAGAAATGCTAAATAATAGATGAATTGAAGACAGTAGATAAATGAAATTAAAGTTAAGAAGAATTATATCATTCTAAAAGTCATGCATCAGATTTGTAGAAGCATTATTATGCAATAATATTCTTTTTTAGCACAATATAATTTGCTGATGTTCAAACAGATTCGATTGAAATATTCTTAGTTGCAATTTCGATGTCAAATATGTAAAAATTTTGACTAGAAAATTTAAACATACAACACTGCCAGTCATGAGGTTATACAAACAAAACTAATTTCGGTCAACGTCTGCACTCTTGAAAGAATACAGACTGTATCTATTGTACAGTAGTGACACATGTCTAGAAAGCTATAATAGTATAAAACCTAGTCTGATTTATTGATAGATTTGCAAATCATTTGCAGTGCCATTCACCTTGTTGTGCATTATAGTGGGCGTGGTTATAAATTAATTGAACTAGAACAACAATACTTCTAACAACAAGCACATATGACAGGACGAATAACGTCTTCTTAAATACTTACATAACATGCATCCCAATTACGTATACATGAACACACACACACACACACACGCACACACACACACACACACACACACACACACACACACACACACATATTTATTTATAACAGCTTATGAGGCAAACCTTTTCAGTCATAGTTGCAGAAAACAGGTAGGTCTTCCTTTTCTTGGGAATCATTTTAAGGATCTTATTGACCTAGATGTGTATGTGTGTGTGTGTAAGTTTGAGAGTGTGTGTGTGGGTAAGTTTGAGTGAGTGTGTGTGTAAGTGTGAGCGTGTGTGTGTCAGTGTGCGTATCTTCGTCTAGTTGTTGTGTGGGCCTGTGCATAATTGTATATCTCCTGTTATTATCATCTTCATTATCATCTTTCTATTCATTAATCTTATCATTATCACAACTGTTATTCATACAAACTTCAGCTTCAAAATCCAAATTTAAAATTCTGTCCGCCTCATCGAGAACCTTTCAAATTTATATAAATATTTTCATTTAATAGTTTATTTAATAAGACCATTACTTTTAAAATCATTATTACATCATAAAAACTCCAACAATGTGAAGAAATAATTAGCTTTGAAAACAAAAAAGTAGGACATGAACTGAACAAAACAATCCAATGAATGACTGACGAGATATTGGAGAGAGTTGAGGTTGAACCCTGTATCACCCTCCAGCTGATCCAACAACCTTCCCGGTGTGGCTATCATTCACCATACCATATTTTTCATTAATTTATAATTAGACATTTGGTCATCATCAAAAATTATTAGAATGAATATCTCTAATAATTATAACAATAACAACAGCAATAATAAAATAAATTATATAAAAAAAAGTTTAATATGTTAATATGAAATAAAGGATTATTATCTGCCCAAGAATTGATATATAGAAAAGTATTAGAAAATGAATGAATGTATGAAGCGTGATAGCAGAAGCTACCTCCCTACCTACCTATAATGATGTGAGGTTTTTTGGCCAACATAATGCTCTGCTCCATCATATTAACTCCACCAATAATAACAGCTAAAAATTTAGAAAAAAATTTAAAAAAAAACTGTTATTAGCACATCACAATCATATTTTATTATAAATTTTAAAGGCATCTAGCTATACCAAAGTTAAATTTGAATAGATCAAATTTCATAAAGTGAATTCAAAATTTATATAAATTTTTCTGAAATTTTATATGGTAAATAGTCACAACCCAACATACCACATTTGAGTTTCATGCCAGCACCCAATGCTTCAAATGTTTCATTAATTTGGAAGGCAAGTTCCCTGGTTGGGGTGAGGATGAGAGCAAACAACCTTGACTGTTTCTGCAGGAGATCCTGAAGGATTGGGATGGCGAATGCTCCCGTCTTGCCTGAACCAGTTTCTGCTAATCCTATGATGTCCTTGCCCAACAGAGCCACCGGGATTGTCTCTTTTTGAATAGGAGTTGGTTTTGACCATTTCAATCGTTGGCAGGCTTCACATAGAACTTGCACAACTCCCTGCCATTTTATAAAATAAAGTCATTCAACTGCAAAAATGCAAATTGATAAATATAAATATAAGAAAGATATTGAATTTTTTTTATTAATAAATAAAATATTCATGTATGAGCACACCAAGACTCCAAATTTGCGGATGAATACATATTATGAAGATTCCTAAGTTACCAGAGAGAGCAAGGCAGGAAAACGAAAAAATACAAAGGATCGCTAGACTCTAGAGAGGAAACAAAGCAAACAAAACAATTAAGATGGTGAAGGTTGAACCTGAACTTGCTGGATACTAGATGAGCACATACAAAATGTCAAATTCGATTAATAATAGAAAGAAAGAAATTAATTATTAATTAATATAAATTATAAATAATTTCTAATTAATTATATTATTCCAACCAAAGATTCAAACGAGATGTCATCATTGCTACTAGTCCCCGAACTAAACGGTAACACATCCATTCTATTTTTTTATAATTTTCTAAAACAACTCTTTCAAAATTTATTAAAAATAATTAAATTAAAAATATTAAAATTTAATAACGTTTTTAAGTAATCTGAAAGACAGCCAGGCAAACAAGAGCAATGTTAATATTGTTGGCCTAGTCAGTTATCACTCAAACTAATTCAAACCATCAACCGGCCATGACATGAACTGAAATGAAAACAAACTCTCTGAACGATGAACAGTCTATGGCACGACATCACAGGCGATAAATGAGTAATGTGTACATCTATCTGAAAACCAAAGAACTGTTACTAATAAAAAATTGGTTTAATAACGGAACCATGGATATATATATATATATATAGTTCAATCATAAACTTAAAATATTTATTACATATACACATAATATATATCTATATTATATATACAATGTTATATGTTATATATATATATACATAATCAACGTCACATACATATAGACATGGATATAGACTATAGATATAATATGGTTATATTATATATATCCATCCATATAGACGACGAAAAATTGTCAGTCATCTTTTTCTAACGAATCATTTCACTAGCAATGTTCCCAAGAGAAAAGTCTCAAAAATAACCAGCAGAATTTTAATTTTTAAAACATAAACAATATCAGTAAATGAGTAAACTAAAGCGTAAATGAAACAATATTCTTATAGTACATACATATACAAATGAAAGTGTTTGCAATTAAATAATTAAAAAACATCGAGCTGAACAATGAAGGATCAGGTCTGCAGAGGCGGTCTGAAGAAGCTGTTGTTCTTTATACAATTGACCAGCCACTTGATTCCTTCATCAATCCCCTCCCTGCAATGATCATTTTTAGAAAAATTTAATTGTAATTTTAATTAGTAAACATAACTGGCAACGGAAAAAAGAGCTCTTCTACAGATATAGACAATCATACAAACCACATNGTTGACAGACACACAGACCAAACGACCGACCAACCAACCCAGTAAGAGCAGATGCAGATTGTGTTTTGCAACTTCTTTGAATCATATCTGACTGCTCCTGACAGAACAGCTTATCTATTATGTTCATTGAAACGCAGTTCTAGGAGGTTCAAAAAGAAAAATTAAGAAAAGGTAAGCTAAATGTGTTTTTGAGATTATAATGGCAAATTAGCACCTAAATAATTGATAAAATTTTCACGAATTAATCTAAAACAACACAATGCTTTCAACAAAATACCAATCAGACACAAGAAGACCGAACAATAAATATTTATACCGGTAAATCCTGTTTGTTAGCTAGTACAAGTAAGGGAACTCCTTGCAGTGAAGCATTGGAAATCATTTGGTCTAGAAGAGAATGAAAAATAATAAAAAAATTTTATTAAATCTTAACTTTAAAAAAATATGGAAAATAAGTTCAATAGAATATTTAGCGAATAAATAAAAATATTAAATCATTTCATTATTAGTAAGAAAAACGAGGAAACAGTCACCAAATGCTGATTTAGACTCATCTAATCTATTCTCATCTGATGAATCGACAACATAAATGATAGCATTGGACTCTGCATAATACTTTAAAGAATTGTTTGTAACAATAATTGTTCATAACAAAAATATAAATATTGACGACATTATAAGAAACAAAACATGAAACATAGACACATGTTAAACTTTTATTTTCAGAACCATAGACATATGATTACAACCCAAAGGCATCAACATGCAAAACAAGCAAACACGTAAGAAGAACTGAATAAGAACGAATATTATTCACATGGAATGCATACTTTATCCCAGAGAGATTGCAATTCCTCCTGCCCTCCCAAATCCCAAAAACTCAATCGGATGTTTGATGTGTCAATCTTCCCAACTGAAGAATATATATGTTATGCAACTTTATATAATTAACAATAATCTTATCACAAACTTTTATTGCAATGTGAAATATTATTAAAATAATTAGTCTAAATAATTAATAGACAAATAAATGAATGAATGAATAAACAAAGCAATGAGAAGAATGAAATAACAACAGCACTGACTGTTCAAGCCAACGGTTGATGTTATCTTTTTCAAATTAATCCCTTTATAGTTTCTGTTGAATTTGGTTTTCGTTTGCTCAAGGAATGTCTGCGAATTGAAATTAAATTCAAATTTATTAAAATATAATTAATAATAATAAGTAATAAAAATAATTGTTACATGCAGTGCATCAGATCTATAAATAACCTATTATTTAATAATAAATATTTGTAGCAACATGTCAAAGATACATATATGTCGTTATAAAATACATGTATATATAAATATATATATATATAATTGACAATATAGTATTATACTATTAAAAACAACCCCACATAAGTACTAACAGTTTTTCCAGCATTATCCAACCCAAGAATGAGAACAAAATATTCATCCTTTTTGAACATGTATTTGTAAAAACCTGTCATCAGAGTGAACATCCTGAAGTCTAAATAATAAATACTAATTTATAATTTAAATAGTGAATAATTAGTTAACTAATTAGTTTAATAATAAAACTGACTTTTAAACAGTAAGCCAAACTTTTTTAGGTAATTTGAATTTGAAGAACTTATTATTTTATTTTATTTTATTTATTCATGAATTCTGCTTGGGCTTCATGAATTCATGAATTCACCTACGTTGAGTCGTTGAATTATATATTTTTTAATGTAAATATTTCTTCTCTTGATTAAAGATATAAGATAAGATAAAAAGAAGTTCGGTAATTATAATTACGTTTTTTGGGACAACGCCATTTACATTACACTTTACACATACAAGTTGTCATACAAGCAAACAGTTAATAAGAAAAGTGAACCTCCAATGAATACAAACATAAAAGGTAAAATAGCTAGAATCAGTTTCAATGAGATAGAAGACTTCATCATTTCATCATCACCATCATCAGCTGCTGCAGAAACTTCCAGCTACAAATGCTACCACCACTACCACTGCCAAGACATCACTTTAAGGGAGCTTACAGAAGCTCTGAAAGCTATGAAGGATGCATTTGACATAATTCATAGGTCATAAATGGCGACCCGAAAGTACCGTCTGCCAGGCCTTGGCACGCCCTGTTGTAGGTGTATTCAATCGAGGGGGTTTCCTACGTACTTGTGAGGGTAGTGTTTTGAATGAGTGGAGGATTCTAACTGTAACCCATTGCGTCTGGTGTGTTTTTGATGGCGATTTTCATTCTTTTAATCAGTCAATTATTCTATCAATCCATTAGTTTTTTGTCGGGAGGAACGAGAACTTCAATAAAGACATTATCCGCATTCAAGCTGGCACTAAAATTATAATGAACCCAGCCATCAGATACTTTAACTTCAACTACACAGCCCTTTTGGACGATATTGTATTACTAAAATCTCGTGACATAGCTGAGACGTTAAAAACCGATTTAATCAAGAAGAACACTATCAAAGTCAGTGATTTGTATTTAAAACTGAATAAAAAATGATCAACAAATGGAAAAACAAATATAAAAATATTATTTTCTAGATTCTAAAAAGTGCAAACACTGTAGATCGACAGGTACAATTAATTCTGTAAATGTGGCTGCAAGTAAAACATGAGAGCCACACTCCTGCTGAGAGACGAGCCGAAATTTCTGAAAAGGAAATAAAAAAAAATTTAAATTCAATAAAAATTTAAAAATGCATATTCGACAAAAATAAATAAGACCTTCTACTAGGTCCACATTTGAGGTTTGTTAACATCTCCAGACGACTTGCATCATCAGGGCAGGCGTCGTAGGCATTGAATAAACTAGGAATTCAATTAAGTAAAAAACTACGACTATTATATTGTGCACTATTTCTTATTCACTTAATTATGTATACAAAATATTGTACACTAATTACGGATTAATCATTCAAGATACATAACAAAGCCGAACAAGAGTTATCTCATAGCGATTACAAACCTTAATAAAAACCAACTTCTGAACACACACAACACAACACAACTTCTAAACACACACAACACGACATAATGAAAAACAAGCAACAGTGAAATGTAAGGTGAAGTGCTGGAGACATGAACGGATGATGAACAGCAACAGACCTGAGTGGCGTTGGATGCATGTTGATAACAGATATTGCTTTCTCAGTAGTTAACCCATTTATTTGCGTCAGTTGTTTCAGGAATGTTCTACCAACAGTCAGGCACTGCATAACAACAATCATAATATAAAACAATGGTAATTAATTAGATTATAAAAAATAATGATGATAATAATATGTCATTTGATTAGCGTGCTGTACCAAGCTTCAAGGGTTGATGACAACATTTCATAAGCAAACCACTTACACATAGGTGCCATACTAATGGACAGTAATACATGTTGCTGAAAAAATAGGCAACCTAGGACAATTTTAAAACGAAGAAACAAAAGGACACCTTGGATTTTTTTGACTGTTCACTGAAAGCACTGTAAGTCATGAGGAAAAAGTTAGGTGGAGAGATTGATGATGACGACGACAATACTGATGGTGATGTGCAAGTCTGCTCGACCTTAAAGAACTGGTTGAAGCCATAAAGTTTGTTCGTCTGTTTTACGGAACATCGAATGACAAATTTCAAATATTATTCAAATACGTGGACTTTAATCAACAACAATTTTAAAATTTCTAACTATATAAAAAAAATCGGTACAGTGGAAATAATTCAGTAAAGCATAAATTAAAGCTTTTTTTATGAAAGTAGTTAAGTCTAGTTACAACAACTTCAGCAAGAGGTATCAACAGCATACACACATGTGCGCGTTAATACGTATAGAAACGTTTTACCTATAATATGCTGAGATGTCTTTGTATTCGAACACAGTCAAAACTGCACGCAAGGACCGGCGCTTTTAACCATTTCGCCATCTAGCCGCTAAACAAATTCATCATTCCTCTAAAAACTGTTCAAGAGCCACTAACAGAGTATAGAGATTGTAGATATCTCGTGACCAGCGTCAGATACGTGGCTGACTCTCTGGCGTGCTTCACCCTCTTCACGAAAAATTCATCAACTACCTTAAAAAGTTACATTTATCATCGTTAATGAGTTATAATAAGTTTAATTTAAAATAACCGAAAAGGATAATTTAACACATTAAACAAAAAAGTGAATGTAACATTCAATACGATTTGAATATTTTGACAACTTTAATTCAAAATAAGCTAGATAAATAAATCGTTTTAACGAAATAAATAAACATATAGTTGAAAAAACAATTAATCAAAAAACAAACAAAACAACGTCCAGAGAAATTTGAACTTTTGAATAATGAACAACTTTTAGGACAAGAGAAATAACTGCATAGGGACCTGCGTATTAATGATGGCCTGGTTGAGTGTTGCTTCAGGAAGGCTGCTGTGCTGTTTGCCCTGTTCCTCAATCAAGTATATGACGTGCTTCAATCCGCAATTCGACAGACGAAACTGGTCAAAACGTTGGATAAGTTATCAGATATTTATGAGAGAAATTTCGGTGGTCAAAACGAATGAACAAAAAATTACTAAGTGGTCAAATTATAATTGATATAATGCAAGCAGCTAAACTAGCAATTGAAAAATATTTACTAATGGCTAGCTAAAACTCTCAATCGACTAAAATATGTAACAAAAAAAAACAGATCAGCCATTATTGACCAATCGTAAACGATCAATAAAATAAAACTAATCATCTAAAAACAATTAACCAATCAAAATAAGACACAACCGAAATCAACCAACCAATAAAAATTACCCACGATCAATGACAAACAACCAATCAAAATGAGCCACAATAAAAACCAACCAACTAATCAGAATCAGCCACAACCAAAATCAACCAACCAATCAAAATCAGCAACAAACCAAATCGATCACCAATAAAAAACTGGCACCTACTTTCTGCTCCCTGAATCTTCCATCAATAATGCTGCCACCCAGGTCATCCATCCTCTTCCTCTCAACTATCCAATCCAAAACCAGCTCCATTCCACTATCTTAAAATCATTCATTCATTTCTATATCCATTTATTCATTCATCCATTTATTTATTCATTCATTCATTCACTCACTCACTTACATAAAAAAGCACCCATACAGAACAAAAATTTTATATCTTTTTATTAAAAAAAAACTTAATCAGATTGCTTTTATTTGTCATTGTCACGATACTACTCATAAAAACCATCATCAATGCTATCACCAAACTAATAAAATCATAATCATCACCATCCTCATTACTATCACCAACATCAACATCACCATCATTCACATCATCACTAAACAACTAATAATCACCATCATCCTCATTTTCATCATCACTAAATTACAGATAGTATTCACCATCATCATCTTCATCATTTTCGCCATCATCATCTTCACCGTCATAATCTTCGCCATCATCATCTTCCCCATTATTATTTTCACCATCATCATCTTAATCATCATTTTCGCCGTCATCATCTTCGCCATCATCATCTTTATCATCACCAAAAAACAGTAGCAGGAGCACCGCCACCACCAACCGCGACACCTGGCCACCCACAGGAAATCTCCAAGATGAAGTTGCCTCACATCATGTTGAACGTTGTTCTTTATCAGTTCTTTCATCAGCACATCATCAGCCAGTGACGCTGGACCCCTGTTGCGTGCGTGTTTATGTATGTGTGAGTGACAGAGACAGAGAGAGAGAGAGAGAGAGAGAGAGAGAGAGAGAGAGAGAGAGAGAGAGAGAGCGAGAGAGAGAGAGAGAGAGAGAAAGAGCGAAAGAGAGAGAGAGAGAGAGAAAGAAAGAGAGTTTGTGTGTGTGTGAAAGAAAGAGAGCGAGAGGGAGAGAGAGAGAAAAAGAGAGAAAGAAAGAAAGAGAGTTTGTGTGTGAGAGTGTGAGAGAGAGAAAAAGAGTTTGTGTGTGTGTTTGTCTGCGTGCGTGTGTGACAAAATGATGTGAGTGTGTGTGTGCATGCGCGCGTGTGCGTGATCTCCAGAAACTAACATAGACTCTCTGCAATCAACGCAGAGCAGCACATCAAATGAACCAGAAGAGAATGTGACGTCAGCTGTAGATGAAGATATCAGGATGTTGGTTTTGTTGTCATTGTTGCTGTTGTTAATGTTGTCGTTGATGATGTCGTCTGTTAATGTCGCAGAGTGTTGTCGATGTAGTGGCGTTAGTGTGACGTGTTGCTGTCGTTGTTGCATTGGTTGATTGAATTCATTGCACTTTAAAAAGTCATGTTTCAGTTTTTTATGCTTACTATCTAAATTTTCAGATTTCGTCTTGTTGAACTTTTTATTCTCGTTTGAATTTGCCGATGGCGTTAATGTCGTTGATGACGTCATAGATGCAGTTGCCGATGATGTTGTTGGTGACGTTGGACGGTAGTGAGCAGATTTGAGTTTGGATCTTCTGAATGTCGATGCCGTCAGTGTCGTCGCTGTGAAAGTACAATCTGATACAATAGGCCTTTGAAACAAGCTGTCCATATTGTTGTTACAACTGGTTGATGTTAACGATGATGGCATTGTTGTTGTTGTTGACGATGCAGCTAATGTTGTTGGTGTAGATGAAATAGGCACCAATTGAGCTGTCATTAGAAAAAAATAAAGATAGTTAATTCTACAATAAATACACACACACACACGAACACACACACAATACACACACACATACGAGCACACACACATACACACGCACACATGCATACAAGTACCATACAACTTACAATTGTTAATAGAATAGTCGGGTGCATGTTCATCATTCAGGTAGGCGTAAATGTATTCAATGTCATCACAACTCCTGTAGAGTTTTGGATTATTTAGTATTTCAATGCAGTTGCTGCTGGATCATTCAGTAATTCAACGTTGTTGTAGCTAGTATCATTGGTTCTCTAATTATAGAACAAAACAGACGGTCGTCATCAGTATCACTGAAATCTCTACCATCGTTATCATGATCGTCGTCGTCACCATTCTCAACATCATTATCATCATCATCACATCATCATCATCACAATTATCACGATCATCATCATCATCACACCTGACCTCGTATAGTCAAGTGAGTATTCCTTTCCGGAGAGCAAGAGGTCTGTGTACTTGCACTTTATCAAGAACTTCACAACTGAAGTTCCATCTGTACTTCATCATCAAGATGATACCATGATGATGACATGATGATAACATTGTGATACCATGATGATACCATGATAATAACGTGATGATAACATTGTGATACCATGATGATAACGTGATGATGACATTGTGATACCATGATGATACCATGATGATAACATGACGATTACATGATGATGACATTGTGATACCATGATGATGACATTGTGATACCATGATGATGACATTGTGATACCATGATGATACGATGATGACAACATGATGATGACATTGTGATACCATGATAATACCATGATGATAACATTGTGATACCATGATAATACTATGATGATAACATTGTGATACCATGATGATACCATGATGATAACATGATGATAACAAGATGATAATTTGATGATAACGAGATGACAGTGATGAAAATAATGGTAATGATCATTCCCTGACTGACAGCACTAAATACTTACGAATATAAACAAATAGACAAAGAGAAACTAAAGATAAAACTATAACAACAATTTATGCATTTCTTTATTAAGCAAACTTGCACATCCATTTTATTTGCATATTCATATTAACCACACTCGCATATCCAAAGTACATCTGCACATTCATCACATCATTAACATATTCATCGTACTAAAATATTCATAGCATTATTAACATATCCATCACCTTATAAACACATTCATCCCATTATTGACATATTCATCAGATCATTAACATATTCCATATTCATATTCATCAGATCATTAACATATTCACAACATCATTAGCATATTCCTCACATTAGAACTGGCTACTACTAACTGACCATCAATATCTATGACAGCTTGATCTTTCTTACAAGTCTCTTTCCCATCATCCATTACATACATAAACCTTTACAAAAAATATATTGAAAAGAATAATGTTTAAGGTATTAAACTTAATTAAATAAAACAGATTTTTTTTTTAATTATTTTATAAAAATCATAGAAAGAAAGATATTTTATTATTCTTTAAAAATCATAGATAGAAAGGCTAACCTGAATGTATCTGAAGATGTTGATAGCACAGTAGAACTTGTTGATGGATTTGTTGTTGTGGCCGTCGGGATTGTTGTTGAACAAGATGAAGTTATAAATGATGCAAGTGTTGGAGGTTTTGTTGACGATGACTCTTTAAATGCTGACACACAATTATCTAGTTCTTTCTCTAATAAACCAGTGAACTGATGATTTTTTGACATTTCCCCAGATTCATTGCAATAAATATCATCATCAGCCTCGTCATCAATACAAATAATATTATCATTATTATCACAACCATCACCATCATCATCAGCATCCCGTATGTTAGTGATAGTGTGATTATTGTATTCGTTCTGCCCAATTGCAATGCATTGATCATCACCTCTCTTTGATGCGCTAGGCTGCTGAATAAATTTTTTTTGATCTTTTAATACAATTAAATTTTTATTTAATTATAACAAATAAATAAATAAATCAATGAATTAATTAAAATATTTCAAGAGGATAGAATTATAATTGATGTAAAATAATTAACCTAATTAATGCAGAATAATTAACATAATTATTGCAAAATAATTAACGTAATTAGTGTAGAATAATTAACATAATAAATGTTGAATAATTAACACAATTAATCTAACAGACCTTGGAAATGTTTCTTCCATTACTGTTGTGCATATTAACTTTTGGCTTGTCAAAACTTTTAATAAAATCTTCGACTGACTGAAAGCCTTAAACATTGTATAAAATAATAAATACATAAAATAAAGTGAGTGAAAATTCAATTAATGAGATCAATGCATAGACAGGAAATTGGATATTTAAAAAAAAATAAAAGATTCATTTCACTTGATTTTGCAAACTCTGAATTGAGTTTCTCATCTATCTGACTGCATATTTTATCACCTAGCAAATTAAAAAATTAATTTGTACAAAAAGATGAAATGCTTAATATTTACAAGTGACCAAAATTCATCTCAAATCATAATAATTTAACTAGAAAATGTTACAGAATAAAGAGGCCTATCAGATACTAACCAAATCCTTCAAGAATTTTGCATTCCAATCCAGATTTCAAAGTTAAGGGATACTTTTTAATACTTCTAAGAGCCTAGTGTAAATTATATATAACAATATAACAGATAATTATTATTGTAATATAACGAATTTAAAAGTAATTATTAACAAATTTAATACAATACAAATATTTTTGTTGTATTTGAATGATATTGGTGGACTGACATAGATAAAATCTGTATTAATTATTATTTGCAGATATTGATGACTGCAAATCAGATTAATTAACTAATTAGTATTAAATTAAAAGTTATCAAATTAACTGTTAAAGTTAAATAATTAACAACATGAAATAAAAGCCCATCATGATCAAGTTCATGTTATCTGTCTTAATATCAATGATCAGTTATTAATTTAGTAAATTTACTAATTCAACATTAATACTACCTCTCACCAATTATTTGTTAATTTTAAAAATTAATTATAAAACTAAACTTCTAAATTTTCAATTTAAAATAATTAATAAAAAATTTGACTAATTAAATTAAAATAAAAGCAACTTTTTAAAAATTAAAAATTTAATTTTCTGTCTGTCTACTTTTATTGCTACTCTAGAACTCTACCATTACATCTAATACTCTACTACAACTACACACTACAGCATCCATCAAGCAAGACTCAAGAGAACGACTCAATGGAGTCCAGACCTTAGCATAAGTAAATCGGATTTTGACATCCCTATCGGCGGCTTCATTCTTCCAATCAGTCAGCCACCTAATAAATAAAACATTCACATTTGTCGGACGAAACATTTTTTTTGATAAAATTAAATTCGATTTTCCTTCGTATAATTAAATTTACTTTTAACAAATTTATTAAAAAAATTTAAAAGTAAACTTTAGTAAAAAGTTTAAAAACTGCGTCCTGCTCGCTGTGCAACCAGAAAAGTCTTGGTCTAGGTCTAGGTCTATTTGTCTATGGCAAGGACTATTAGACAATAATGTTTCTTCTTGTATACAATCGTACAAAAGTACCATTTTTGATAAAAATTAAAATATAACTGCGTTCGACTCCGGAAACAAAGGCATTTTTAAATATTTTTTGCAAGTGTTTATTGAATTTTTTCAACAATGAGGAAAAAATACATTGATGAAATTGAAAGTAATTTCTTGAAAAAATGTTGGAAAGAACAAAGATTCAATACTGAGTAAAAATGTTGAAAAATTATGAAAAAATTGTTGAATAATTAATAAAATAATTTAATAAGAATTTTTTTAGTTTGTGTATTTGTTCCGATTATAGAATTAAGTTATAATATTAACATTAACACATATTAAAATTCAAACAAATAACTGAGAATATGGACACTTTAAGGATACGAGTAAATATATATATATAAAATTTAAATTTATTAAAAAAGTCAAATGAAAAAAATGCGTAAAAATGTTAAGAAATGTTAACAACGATTTTAAAAAAGAAATTGATAGTAAAATTAAGAAATAAATAATATAGAAGTAGTTTTATCGACATATTGAAAATGAAATAAATAATCTGTAGTGTAGGTAGATAAAGTATTATGAAAAACTAATGTGTTGTTGGTCTTCAGGACTGTGCCCAAGTGCGCGCATGATCTCATCAACAGTCATGCATAACTCGTTCTCAAATTTCAACATTCGACTGAAAATTTACAAATTTACAGTTTAGAAGTTTGACTTTATATGTTTAAATGTATAACAAGTCATATTTGATAAAATCGACTATTAAGAACACACATTTTCTCTGTACAATTTTTGTATGCTAGTAAGAAAGTGTGTATGTTTGTGTACATAATTGTATTTACGCGTAGATTTAACTCAATTTAAATTTAAAATAATTAATAAAAAATTTGACTAATTAAATTAAAATAAAAGCAACTTTTTAAAAATTAAAAATTTAATTTTCTGTCTGTCTACTTTTCAAATTGTTGAGCCCAAGCTTACAAAATAAATTTGTTTCAATTCGGCTCGGCTCGGCTCGTGATATGATAAAGAATATCATGCCGCAACTTGACTCGATGGAGGAATTCAAAAAATGGTGATCCAATGGTTATCAACAAGCTAATTAGGAATTGCACTTTCCCATTTCATTCTGTACAGTGCATAGCATGAATGTTAAATTTCTTCTTTCCTTCTTCGGTGACCATAGAAGAAATGCCTATTATTATTACCATCAACAATGAAACTTTCGATTTGAATTTTTTAATAAACGCCATAGAAATGTTAATGTGATCAAAATTAGTGCTGACACTATAGCACTTGTATTTAATTTATATTTAAATAAATTTCGACCAACTATCGAAAAAAAGCGAACATTTGTTGTTGATATAGGTACCTAAGTCATCACAGAAAAGGAGAAATTGTCATATTTTGCTGATAAATTAATGATAAAATATAAAATGGTCAAGAGATGATAAGCCCTTAATCTTGGAGAGACTTCTTTTCGAATAAAAAAACTTAGAAGGGTTATAAATATAAAAAAAAATTAAAATTAATGAAAACTAATGTATCCATTAATGAAATTTCTAAACTAAACTTGGCTAACCTGAGGATGGCTTTCAACCTGTAGTTAACAACTTTTAGGAACAAGGATTTTTCATAAAACTGGTCGCCAGATGTTTCTGGAATGACGTCATTAGCGTGTGGAAGGGAGCCCGATGAAAACATTCCAGGAGTGGATGCGCTGGACTTTGGAAAATAGGAGGGTGAACTTGGTGAAGCATTTTGTAGCGCTGAACTAACTGGGATGAAGCTATTTTCTGGAGGGAATATCTTATCGGCTTTGCAACTCGAACTTCTCAGCTCTATTTAGATTAAATATAATTTAATTTAATATCGAAAAAGTTTTAAAAATTTGGCTTTATTTAGGTTAAATATAGTAGAATTTAATGTTAAAAATGTTTTCCGAATTTAACGGAGCTGTTGTTGTGTATTAGATAAGTTCTGACCTTCGTTAGAAAGTTGGTCTAATTGATTTCTACAGAAGGAGAATGATTTTCTTCTCCTCGCTTCAATGAACTTCAGCATTTCTTCGTCTTTACACGGTGCTGTCTTTAAGTCCTGTCCAATAATTGGCACGAATGTTTAAATGAAACATAAATTTTTTATCATTCATCAACGATAAATTTATTTAACAATCATAACAATAACAAATTGCCTATTTTAATTTCAACCGACCTGTTTAATGTCAAAAGTGACGTTGAAATTCTGAAGAAAAATGGACGCGAAATCAGGATAGGATAGCATGATGGCGTAGAGGTCGTCGAGAAATATTTTGTGCATATCTGCGTATGACATCGCCCGCACGACGTACGCTGACTTGTTCACCGCCTTCTTCGTACTCATGAAAAACTTCTCTTTCACGTTCTCACCGAAGATGTCGTCCTTACCTGCTTGTTCAACGAACGATGCTACTATTATTAGGTATCAATGATATGTTATCATAACTACTGCTATCAAGTATTGCTACTAATATTATTAAATAAATAAAGACACGATAAAATTATTTTAAGATCAATTAAAGATATAGATTAGCGTTGAAAACAATAACATCGTCGCACTTGATGCTCGTTAATTTTTTATGGTTATATAATTAAACTGAAATGTTTTAACCTAAATAAAAATAATAAATTAATAAAAACTTATTGAGCTAATGAATGCAATCGACAATGATAATGTGTGCAATAGTTTGAATTCAGAGGAACGAAGCTTGAAGAAAATCAACCTTGTCGCGTTAGACGCGTTGCGCCTACATACAAACTAAATGTGTCTCGTGCTGTATGAAAATATAACGTATAACTTTAACAAGTAAAAATATGTGAGCTACTCTGCAAATGTTTGAGGAGCAGAAAAAAAAAATTAAAAATAATTTTATAATTACAAATCCACCTATAATGGCAACAACAATATCCTCTTTCAGGATCTCAATAGTCCCTCTCGTTATGAAGTAGACGGAGTCAAGAACGTCACCCGGATGGATCAATGTGTCGCCAGGTGGCGCGTGAAGACTTTTCAATTTGAGTGACAGAGCACGTAAGCAGCCTTGTTTAAATTATTTTATTTGCGATGTTGATTTATATTCATTCAATCTTTTGTGAAATTAAAAACATTATATTAGTTTATATATGAAGCTTCGTCTTATTTGAAGAACCTGGACTCGCGCCTCTGAATGAGGTTGAGTTGTCCAGCAAGTTTCTGTTGAGATGCAGACATATATCGGCTTGTAGGCAATCGGGGAAACTCTTTAAAACCTTTAAAAATTTGATTTTTTAAATAAATTAATTTCAAATTTAAATGTGCAATGACCAGTATCCTCTAATGCTATCGGCATATCTTTCTGAATAAATGACGTGGAATGAATTTATAAAGCTAAAATCAAGGAACAACTAAAACTGTCAAGTACCAACTTCCAATAACAGACACTACAACTAAACAGCAACATATAATTTACAAAATTAGCAATAGCTCACTAACACAATTCATATCTACACCATTCGTGAAGGAGCGTGTGTTCTGGTAGGATTCCAGAAGTCTGTCGGCCAGTGGTTTCGGGAAGTAATGGAATTTGATGAACTCCTTGATGCTCGCCAACATCTCATGGTACTCCTCAGTTCCTCTGTACAGTCTCAACATTATAGAGGAGACGTTGCCGAATATGGCTGCACTCATCAGAGCTGCATTTGTGTGTTAGTTGATTGGTTGAGATTAATTTTTCATTCATTCATTCGTTTGTTCGTTCGTTCGTTCGTTCACTCACTCACTCACTCACTCACTCACTCACTCACTCACTCACTCACTCACTCACTCACTCACTCACTCACTCACTCACTCACTCACTCACTCACTCACTCACTCACTCACTCACTCACTCACTCATTCACTCACTCACTCATTCACTCATTCACTCACTCGCTCGCTCACTCACTCACTCACTCACTCACCCACTCACTCACTCACTTACTCACTCACTCACGCACTCACTCATTCATTCATTTATTTATTCATTCATCGCGTTTTTTCATGAGATTGTGCTTTCAGTGTTCGTTGTACGATATGGTTGCTGAAATTTAGTTGTTTTATTGCACGAAATATCATAATAAATGTAAAAGTTATGATTAACGAAAAAACGTTGTTAAAGTTGTGGTGCCAATTTTTTGAAAAGCTTTTGAAATAAAAATGATCTAAAAAATAGCCATATTAAAATACATCGAGTCATTAAATCTCAACCGACACCCAAGTAGCATGACGAAGATCGTGAAGACTTTTTCATAATTGGTGACTGGAGCGACGTTTCCAAACCCGACACTGGTTAGAATGGTGAAGGTGAAGTAGAGAGCTGTTATGTAGCGAGACTTCGTGTCTGGCTCTGAGCCGTTGATGTGGTAGGTGATGCCGTGCTGCTTGGCTAGCGAGTCCAACCAGCTTATTGGTGCCTGCGTGCATGTGGTTGTAAAGTAAGACGGTTGCAGGTTACGATTAATTATCATTTTACAAAAAACGAAACATTTTTCAATTATAAATTATAACAACGAAAATTTTGAAAAGAAGTTACATTTAAAAAATTTGCCCTTTCGAACGTGGTAAGGGCGTAAAAGATGCAGGCAAGCCAATGAGCAATGAGGGTAAAGGTGGCCATGAGAAGTATGAGGACGGCCGCCCCATACTCCGAATACTGGTCGATCCTTCGAGCCACACGCAACAACCTCAACAATCTCGCCGTTTTCAATATGCCCGTCAGCCCTTGTGTTAGAGCCTGTGTGAGTCGTTTGTGTGTGTGTGTGCGTGTGTGTGTGTGCGTGTTTGCGTATGTGTAGGTGTGCGCCCGTTTTCATTTGAAAGTTATTTCCATTAAAATTGAATTTTGTATATTATGTAAAATTAAATGATTTATTAAAATTGTTTTTAAGATAAGATTGAAATATTGTTTGGAATTCTAGGCATGAGAGTTATCAAAGTTGTATGTGATGAATAGTGATAAAACAACTTTGCTTGTACCATTCTAATTATTAAATTTTGGTTTTATAAAATAGTTTTCAGTATAAATTTAATAAAAATAATGAAAAAGAAATGAAAAAGATAATATACTAACAAACTGTTGTTGGTTGCCCATATTGGATCAGCATGTTGAGGATGAATAAGATGAATGAGGTATTACCTCGTTAGAAGAAATATCGATGCAATAGCTAATTTATACATAATTCATCATTGTTTAATAACTTGTATGATGTACTCTTAACATATATATATTTTGTCATGCAAATGCAATTGTATCAATAAAAAATCAGTAACTTAGCTTATAATTTAACCATATAACAACGATAATAATGAAAACCATAAAAAGAACAAAAATGATAAAACACATAATAACAAAAAACACAAGTAAAAAAAAACAATAAAAGACTGACGTCACTACTTCCGTTTCCGTAGAGCATCCAATCAAAAGGGACGGCGGCAACGGCGTCGATAATGAACCAGCCCTTCATGTAATTTATGGCAATTTTGCGTGGGTTGACTATCACTTCCCCGTCGTCAACGTATGTTGTCCTTTGGTATTATTATTATTATTATTATTATTATTATTATTATTATTAAGAAACTATCAGATTTTTAAAAGCCACGGCAGCATGCAATGATTTTTTCAGATTATCTTATTAATTCTCTAATTTCAAATTTTAAGTAAAATTAGCCGCTACATTTTCTTCAATTTTTCTTAAAGGTCAGAAACAGTTTACTCTTGAATTATTATACATTCTGATTTTATTTTTTTCAAACGGCTAGTTCTGTCCTTACTCTAGAGATTATCTGATATTTTTTGGTTTTTATCATTTCAGTAGAACCCCTTAAAACCGGTGCCAGAGTGTTGTAGTCGGTTGGAGTCGAAGGATTTTGCCGAAGTCTGAATCTTTTAAGAGGCCGGGGTCTGAGTCATCAATTTATCATCAATACGAAAAGCTTAAATAATAATATATTTGTAATGATAAATGAATATTTATGTATACATTATTGTTGCCATTAATTAACTATGAAAATAACTCAATAGATGCGCTTATAAATCTTCAATACAAGAATCTTCAATTTGGCATTGTTGTGTCGGAGCCATTGGTGACACCTATATTAGTTGCTAATGCGATAAAAAGATTACTGTTCATTTATATGAAAATGTAAAATAAATAATTAAACAAACAAATATATATATATACATATTATAGTAGCATTGTAAAAATAAATCCGTGGAAATGAAAAAAATAGGGAAGCCGACCTGAAGTTGATGAGGATGTCAGCGACGAACATGATGTCGACGAAGACTTCCACGACGTTCAGGAAGTCGATCCAGGCTGTTGACTCGCCTGTCTTCGCCGCATCCTCGAATGAGAATGTAAAATTTATCAAATTGGACGAATTATTTTTATCACTAGATGATGGCGCGTAATACTGGTACGAGACGATGCTGTTGCTGCTGCTGTTGCTGCTGCTGTTGATGATGATGTGGTTGGATGGATAGTAGGACGGATGAATAGAGGTTTTGCCTCCCAGCTTGACGGTAAAAGCTGCCATGAACGGCGTAAAAACAGCTGTATAGAGGACCAAGATGAGCGTCAACCAGTCCCAACCGGTTTTGAAAGGCGAGTAGTGGAGGATGATGAATTTCGGAAGTTTTCCATTCTTTTTGTGAATTTCTTTCTGAGGGCTGGGTGATTTGTTACTGTTGATGGATGTGAACTGCACCTTTTCAAATGATTCCTTGTCATCGTCGTAATTCTCAATCGATATCTTTTGTTATTTAAAAAAATAAAGTTTAGGTGAAAAAAAATTTTTCAGACTCGCAATGTTCGCACTCACTGTGAAGCTCAACATATAAAACAAGCAGCTTTAGAACACAAATCAGCACTGACACCAACATATATCTTAAGGTCATTCATACTTTTTATAAGCAAATAGACATAAAATTTTAGTAGCACGGAGCCAACGGGAGTCACCGAGTTTATAATCGTTCTTTATCAATCAGGTCAAATAGACGCGAAGTTGCTTAACAACTTGCCGGTACTTAAATCGTTGTGGAAACATTTTTGTTCACCAAAGGCTGCAGCAGGCACACCAAACGACGTTGTACCCATTTATTGCATGTACACGAAAGCATCGATCCACACACACACAAACACACCACACACACCACACACACACAAACATACACACACACAAACATACACACACACAAACACGCCACACACACACACAAACATACACACACACAAACACACCACACACACACACAAACATACACACACGCACGCACAAAGCGATGATTGTTTTATTGTATAAGAAAGGCAGCATTTGAACCAGGTCGGCGGGCAACAACACACGAGACAAGGGCACTCCTACCGTCTGAGCTAACTCATCGAGCACACATTTTTCATCAAGCCACTTGTGCACGTATTTTGTTCACCACGCTCAATAATGATGAATGGAACATATTGAACTAACTTGAGTCGGCCTCCGAAATACATCGTAATCGTCATGGTAGGCTGTCGAGGTTCCCGATAGCTCCTTCAACACTTTTAACACCAAATAATGATTTTTAGCCTGCAAATAATTTTGAATCTATTTTAAGTATACGATCGTTATTCATTTATTTAAATGAACGACATGCAGTTAGTCGAACCTTTTTTCTCAATTTTCTCTGCTCGTACAAGTTTTTACATTTAGTAACAATTATCGACATTTTAAACTTTGAGACAAATTATTTGAAATATTAAATAATTAGCAACAATAATAAACAAGCGCTAAATATATAGTCATAAATAAATCGTTGAAAAATAGACAAGAAACTGGATCTATAATAACAATTATTGGAAGATATTAAGTTATTATAACAACAACAAAGAGTAGGTAGAGAATGAAACAACTTGTTATATATCCATCCGTTTTTGGACGGTCTCCAAATGAATGTTGAATTATTCAACCTTGTATCGATCATCTCAGGATGAGTGCACATGAAGTTAAATAATAAAGATGAACGATGATGAATTTTGTTGTAGTCAGTGAGTTATTGTTAGTGTTGTTGTTATTATTAATACTAATGTTGTTGTTGTTTTGTTAGTTTTAATGTTTTTATTGCGCCCAAATACGTAGGCCAGATATTGCTTTTGTTATTGTTATCATTCTCATATTTCATTTCAATGATATGGTTTCTTCTTGTTTGTCGGGCTCAGTTTTGTTTAAAGGGTTGATGATAATATTGTTTTCTAACACCATTATTTTTTTTGGTAATAATTCGGTAATAAAAATAAAATAAAAGCGAAACAAAATAATTATCATCAGTTGGTTTTGATCAACTGAGCAGTGCTTTAGATCGGCGGCATACGTGTAAACTAATAGAAAAATCATCAAATAATAAATAAATAAATAAACAATTTAAATTAAAATATGAAATGGCAAACATGAATAAACAAACAAATGAAAAGATAAACAAACAAATAAACAGACAGTCAGAATAATAGCCTGAAAGAAGTTAAAGAACTGATGGTGATAGAATGATATCATGTTGTCAATATTTGGCTGTCTGGTGATAAAAGATTAAAACTGGTGAACACGAACACTGGTGAACCTGAAATTGAAATTTTCACCAGCTGACAAGAGGCAAACGAAATAGCAGAAAATAATTTTTAGAGTTATTCCAAATTTTCAATAATGAAACCTCCATAGTTGATGGAAGAAAAAAGACTTGAATAAAATCATTTGTTTCTAATTTATTTATTTAAAAATTGTAGACATCTTTATTTTCAACAACTCGGGTTGTGTTAAATGATGAATAAACATTTGTACACATCATACAATTATTTAAATGGACAAAATAGACTAAAAAAAACATTAAATAATTTTATCTAGACAAAACTAATATTATTATTCATTTTATTTTGGATTATATACTACTAAAGATAAAACGAGTTCGTAATGGTTGGGTGACATTTTCCCCCTCATGCTGTTAGGATTTAGAATCTTGGGCTAAGAGTAAATTTAAAAAAACAAAGAACACGGGGGTTACCAAAAATTTAGACAGTAGCCAAAGTTTGAAATTGACAAGGATTTAATAGAGGTAGTCAACAATTTCGTCTACCTAAGAAGTGACTGCGCTCAAAAGGCTGCTTGAAAAGATTTTTAAATGATCGATATCGGCCTAAAGCTGAAGGTGAGAGATTTCGTTACATCACGCGGAATTGTGGAGTTTAACACATACTATGGAGATTAAACTGAATTAAATTAAATGCAGCTAGAAACGGATGGCTGCGAAGAATCATGAAAATCAGCTATCAGGACCATACTCCAAATGAGGAGATTAGACGTAGAACGGGTCCGCCGTACATAACCGAGGTGATTTGAATGCGTAGAACGAAAAGAGCAGGACACCTGTTGCGAATGAATTTAAATAGACCCACCAGGGAAGCCATGATGTATAAATCCCAAAAGCCGAGACGAAGACCACCACGAAGATGGATCGACTGATCAAATTTTAAAAGAAGATCTACAACCAGCAGGACGTTCCAAATATGTAGTTACGAGGGGAAGATCCCCATTGACACTTGAAGAACTGACCCGGAATAGAGACCGTTGAAGAGATGTCGTGAGGAAACCAGTGATGGATGATGATGATGATGATGGTTGTATTGTAGTGTATAGTATTATGAATATTAATTAAATAGCTAATGCATTTGTAGGATGAAAATTTACTGGATTGCATAGCATTTCGAAACATCATGAATATCAATCAATTGGAATGCATCGCAAGTCGCAACATCATGAATATTAATTAATCCAACACATTCAGCGTACAGGTAAATGTTCTGCATTCTCATTTCTATGGCTTCTATTTTATCGGTGTAATTTTATATGAGATTGTATCATTACTAGGATGATGATGGTGACGACGATGACGAGGATGATGACGAACGGGAGGATGGTGGTAATGGTAATAATAATAATAATAATAATAATAATAATAATAATAATAATAATAATAATAATAATAATAATAATAATAATAATAATAATAATATGGATACAGGGTGATATAGTGACAACGTTGATGGTGGTTTGGTCACGTGATATTGGTGAAAAAATGTAAAAAAAAACGCGATGACAAGTTTCGAGAATTTAAAATAACAGAAACAAGAAAAAATGAAAAAGATAAACAAGAACTGAACATCAGATAATGACGTTTGAATGGAAACGTTGTTCGTGAAGTATAGTTCGAGACTTGAGAAACATTCTACATCAATCATCATCTGCATTACTAACTTACCAAGCCTTTGTGATTTTTTTGGCAAATCAGTAAACACCAATCAATGTACAAAGTCTTGCATTATTTGGTATTAATATTTGGTATTAATATGTTAATGTACTGTCTTGTGTACACAATGTGTATAAATTTCATTATACATTCATTTTTGTGAAATTGTATTTCTCAGGGCTTTGAGAAAATTAACCATTAACCATAAAATGAAGTTTTTTATTGTTTTATTTTACAGTACAATTGATGAAATGAAATAAACAAAAAATTAAGAAAATAAAGTCTTTAAATATCATACAGACTCAAGATTAAATCTAATAAATTAATATTCATTTATTTTTTAATCTAATATTTTTTTGTTATTGGAGCATGGAGCACTCAAAGTTTTTTCGCTCCGACTTCGCTCACGCTCCAACTAAAATATCGTTGCTCCTATTGTTCCGCACTCCAGCTCCCGCTTCAAAGCCCTGGTATTTCTTACTAAACTTCTGTTTATGTTTAAACCTCCTATCATACGCAATGCAAAATTTTTGTGTCACGTTTTTAGGTCTGTTTAAGCAAACCAATGTTTTAATTATTAGAACAAAATTCCACGTACAATGTTTAAAATTAATGTTTATGTGTAACATTTGTTTATTTAGGAAATTCGTTGTACACTAAACAACGTACACAAGGTTTATATAAGTGAGTCTTTCGCACGCTACTTTTGTACGCATTGTTCATATAGGATGTACGTTGTACGCTACATTGTTTATGTAATACATTTGTTGTACGCAATGTTTGTGCAGCACACAGTGTAAGAAGAACAGAAGAAAGGAGGACGCAACGACATCAGTAGTCACCCATTCAGCTTCTGCTTGCTTGGTTTATTGATTTGTTTTTCTCGCTCTTTCTCTGTTTCTCTCTGTTTCTCTCTCTCTCTTTATCTGTCTCTGCAATAATGACTTTCTCTCTCCTTTTTTCTCTTTCTCTCTCTTTTTTTTATCTCTCTCCTTCTATTTCTTTCATTTAGGCAGTACACGTATAAACACAAAAACATGCATGGCTCCAGTAACTCCGTAACTCAACCATAAAAATAATAACTTCAACCTATCCCAACAACAGCAGTTTTGCATCAACAGTAAAATTTATCAAGGTTTACAATTATGATAGAAATATTAACTAATTAATTAATCTCAACAACTTACAATAACTACGTAGATACATGATTAACGTTACAAATGTCATTAATATGGATGTAATCAACATTCACGTCATCAACATTCACTTCATCAACATTCACTTCATCAACATTCACTTCATCAACACTCACTTCATCAACATTCACTTCATCAACATTCACTTCATCAACACTCACTTCATCAACATTCACTTCATCAACATTCACTTCATCAACACTCACTTCATCAACATTCACTTCATCAACATTCACTTCATCAACACTCACTTCATCAACATTCACTTCATCAACATTCACTTCATCAACATTCACTTCATCAACACTCACTTCATCAACATTCACTTCATCAACACTCACTTCATCAACATTCACTTCATCAACATTCACTTCATCAACACTCACTTCATCAACATTCACTTCATCAACATTCACTTCATCAACATTCACTTCATCAACACTCACTTCATCAACATTCACTTCATCAACACTCACTTCATCAACACTCACTTCATCAACATTCACTTCATCAACATTCACTTCATCAACACTCACTTCATCAACATTCACTTCATCAACATTCACTTCATCAACATTCACTTCATCAACACTCACTTCATCAACATTCACTTCATCAACATTCACGTCATCGACATTCGTCTCACTCATCATACAACAAGCACTCTTCCATACTTAAAACGTTTGCCTAAAGATAAATTTTTTCTCCAATGTTTATTTACTGTTTTCGTGCTAAAAAGATATAAAGACGGGTGACTCTTTTGACACTGCTGATTAGGTCGCTGGCCGGTAAGGTTAAAAACAAAAACGCCCAGTTCTGCCTTGCTGTAACCAGGTTCGATTTCAAACGGTTCCTCGCCAATTATACGGACAACGTTCATAATGCGTTAATTTACGCACTGCGTGTATGTTATTAATAAACTTTGATAATGCAACACCGTCATATTAGAATTAGATTGACCTCACATGACACGTTGTTTCGCAATCACCACTCATACCCCTTAGGTAACTATCGGTCGGTTAACAGATTGAAGAGCGGCCTTGCATGAATCATGAGAGGAACATAAGTGACATGAAAAGAAAAACAATTATAAATTTATCATTAGTTCACTGAAGAAGATTCCACAAAACTGGGAATGAAAAAAATAGATTTAACATAAGAAACTTCAAAAGTAGTCAAGCTCCATGTTAGAGTCAAAAAAGAAAAACCATTTAACCAGTTTGCTCTGGTTCTGATAAGCTTAATGCAAATAAATATCGTCTGATTTATTTTATCACAGACTCGTGGTATGGAACAAAAAAGAGAAATTCTTAAATATACATTTGTAAAATTTGTCTGGACAATTTGAAAACTTTATTTTCTTTTTCAGAAAAAAATTATTTAAATTAATTTTTTTATTTAGTAAAAACTATTTTTAAACGGTCAATGTCTAACAACGCTGAATACAACACAACCAACCTTCTTAATTAAAATTCCTGGAGCTCCATTCTTCAATGGAATTTTTTCGTCCATAGTTTTTTATCCAAGGAAAAATTAAAATTGGAAATTATTGCTTTTGGAAAATTGTATTCACCACACCAAACTTTCTTTCCATATTTGTTAACCAATGAAATTATTTAAATCCTTCGTTTAATGAATCAAATTTTATAATAGCTATTGCCTACTGCAATCAGCAAACAACAAAACATACATATGGAAAAATATAACAACTTAGTATAAATATTTACATTTTAAAATACGATTAATTGAAATAGTATACTAATTAATAAATAAAAATAATTACATTTAAAAATAATAATTAATTATTTGAAAAATTAAGCAAATTATATAAACTTTAAAAGTATCTAAAGTATTTATTCATGTTGCTCTTTGGACAACATGCATGCATGCATGTTGCGTGTTTCCTGTCACGTTCTAATGCCATCTGAAAAACCAATTCCAAGCAAGATACGTCTAATCCAGGCATACGTAACATTCATTCATTCATCCATCCATTCATTCGTTCGTTCATTCACTCATTCATTCATTCTTTTATTCATCCATTTAGTCATTCATTCATTAATTCGCTCATTATTTATATTATTTTTTCATTTGTTATTCGTTTTCCAATGTTAATATATATATTCACAATTCCTATGACTCTGTAATGTCATTATTAACAATGAGAAAAATAATAATAGTAACGGAAGTAGTAATGACGAAAAAGTAGGAACTATTATGAAGCTTATCTTAGTACAGAAAAAAATGTTGTTGGTACTTTTTGAAACCTTTCTTAAAGTTAAAAAAATATCAGTCACTCACAAACGTTTGCATATACACTATACAAATTTACAAATGCACTGCACACGCAGACAGTCAATATAAATTATTAATCATCATTAATATTGACACAATATTTCGTCATCATTTTGGTCAAATCGCCACCATCTTCATTGTGGTCCTCATCACCAATGTCCTTAAAAACGTCAATTGACCATTCAAAAAACGTTACACGCAACGAACAAACAAACGACATTAAACAGTAAACAAAAACACAAACAAATAAGCAAGCAAGCAAACAGTCTGCGAGAAAATTTTTAAACCACCTAACTGAACGAATTCATTTGAAGCAAATGAACATTTTATTTTTTTCCATTTTAGTTCTTTCGTTTGGAGTTACCCCTGCCACCACTGAAGTAGTAGCGTGGGCCAACTTACCCGAAATAACCTGCTTCGACTGCAGAGGCTCCTCGTACTACAAGCACGGTTGTAACGATCCAATCAACGTCACCGATCCTGTCGTTTTGAAGTGCAATGGCAGATTTTGCTACACCATCAAATTGATGACAGGAAGTTTGTTTGTTTGTTTGTGTTTGTCTGTCTGTTTGTTTGTGTTTGTCTGTCAGTTTGTTTGTTTGTCTAGCTCTCTGTATCCTGGTTTGTTGGTATGATTTAAGTTTTCTGTAGTTGTTTGTGGTATGATTTTAAGATTTTGTGAGTTTAGTTAGATTGATGATTTTGTTGTTTTAAAAGAAATTAGGCTTTATAATGAAAAATCTTATAAAATATTTCCTGAACTTAATCATTTAGTTCTCCACACACGCACTCAAATATACATGCATAATATATGCCCAATGCATATAGCAGCAACAGCATACAAAACTATAACCCCACCCCAACTTCAAAATTACAACTAAAATACCTAACCAAGAAACACAAAACAGAAAACCACAAATAGCTTCAATCAACTAAACGATCATCATCCTCAACAACAAAAAAAAGCCAAAACAACTCATCCACAACAACACACGACCAACCACGTAATCCACAGAAGTAATTCTTTTTTTTCCAGAAGTAATCCGGACATGCGCCTGGTGGCTGAACGGGACGAACCAATGTACGGAGTATCGGGATAGTTGGACATGCCACTGTAGGGAAAACCACTGCAACTGGAGGAACATTAATGCCGCCGTTAAATGTCCCAGCAAGAAGAGGGAAGACCTGGTTAGACACCAAAGTTACTTCTCGCAGTATCTTTATCAGGGATCTCCTACGTGTCGTTCACATCGTCTGCTCTATTTTATATCAATCTTATTTGCTTTCGCGCTGAATGTTCGTTTGTTTGTTGGCTGAAGTTTCTTCATGAAATTCTTAAAGTTTAAATTTTGATATTTGATGTTTAGTGAATGTTAGTTTTGTGATTTAATCGAAAATGTTAATAGTTGTTAATTGATTAATTAATTTATTTATTGATTAGATAATTAATTTGATTTCAATTTGTAAATAATTTTGTTAAAACAGGAGGATGTATTTTGTAAAATAAATATTTTCAACAAACTTTTGGGGATATTCTCAAATTGTTAGTCTTGGTCCTACTTGACCAACGTGGCACGGTAACCTAACTAATCATATTTTTAATACAACTGAATCAAATAATTCTCATTGGCTTCTTACGTCACGTTTTACGTTCAGCATCTCCATCATAACACATCACCATTGATTCTTCTTGTAATATATTAGAAGGGATTAACCCTTACAGTTCATCATTTATATGGGTTTTTTCAAACTTGATCATCGTTATTTACGTAAACGAATAAAACTATGACAAAGTTGTTCATGAGAAATTTAATGAAAATTATGAAGACAAATCATGCAAGTGACATTAAACCATTTAAATAGAATGATAATGAATCATAATAATAATAATATAAATAACAGTTGTAAGAATACTGTCGATAACATATATCGGTATGTATGGACGGCAAGATAGTACAATGGTCGAAGCTGCCTGGTCATACTTTGCAGTGATCGCATTCGAATGCAGAGATCGCCACGTCCTGTTTGTCATGTGCATATGCAGTGTGTGTGAGACGCTTATTAACCAGTATTTGCGTACACCGTGTCAGGTCAATACGGTCAGTACAATTGATTCTTCTTGTAATATATTAGAAGGGATTAACCATTATCATCATAATATTTATATAAATGGAATGCATTCAATATATATATATATATATATATATATATATATATAGAATTATATACTCTATTGGGATTTTGTAATCTAATTCTCAAAGAGGCTGCTTTATCTTTGGTAGATTTAATCGAACCGAAAGGGGATTTCAATTAGGAATCGGATTTCTCGTTTTATGTTTATTTTCGATAGTGTCTCGCCCTCAGTTACGATTTAATTTATTTACTATAATGATTATTCAGATTTTATATGCAAACTAGTTTAAATTTTAAAATGTTTTCTGCACTGATTAAAACTGAAACGAAATATCCAGCCCCAAGTTTTATTATTTTTTAATAAAACATTTTTTTCCATTAAATTATAAATAAATTAATTATTAATTAAAGTTAATTAATTGAAACAATTAAATCCTGCGAAATATTTTTCGTGTGTTGAATAAAATATTTTTATCATTCATTTGCATGCAGTCACATTCCATGATAATGTGCCTAAGATGGGTTATGCATGCATTTCTCTGTGTATTCCAGAGCTGAAGTTGACAAGAAGCAGGTTGAGGTACTCAAAAAGAGTTCCTGATAACATAGACATCAATTGCAAGTTCACAAAACAGTTTGTAACATTTATGACAATTATATACTATCTAATTTTAATTTTTTACTTTCTAATGTTAAAAATTAAAATGATAAAATAAGAATAAGTGAGACTTTATAATTGTTTACTTTTTAAGAAGATCATGGCAATTTTTTTGCTATCTATTCCTATTATAATATTTTAATCTAATCATTCTAATCTCTTCATTACAGTGTTACTAACTTTCCCTGATACCTATACCATTTTGAAATTAAGTGAGTACTATGAAAACCTGTAGGATTCTATTGCAATCCAATATATAACACTGATAAAGATGTTCATTAAGTACGTGATGGCATACACCAATTATATAAGATAAATAAAATAGCAGACTCTTTTATCTAATTTAGATAAATGTATGTAAATTTTTAGGATTTTTCGTGTATTTCAATATATTGCTTGAGAAAGTTATTGTAACTTTTATTAATTTTTAAATACATTCATAGTCATCTGATGTTTTACCATGCTTACATGTATACAGCAAAATCTAAATATATTAATTACTAAACATTTGAATATGTATTTTGTAATATGTTGCTTGTGTCAAATCTTTTCTTCATTGGAAATTTCAAAATTTATTGAAATAGCTTTTCTTTTACAGATCCATAGATGTGAAAGTAACCATAGACAATGTAATGGAGAAGTTTATATACAATTATTACAGACCAACACCAGAGGACTTGGATGAATCAAAATCTAACTTCAAGGTTTTGTTGAGTACTTATAATATTGGCAACGAAAATTTACATTTGTTTAATTAAATGAATCATTAAAGACAATGCATATCAAATTAAAGGCAGAAAATGGCAAGATAATACTGGAGATAGCAAAAGTGGGTGGAATATCCTGGGTCCCTCATGCCAGATATTTTGTTGAAAATCAGGAATGGGATAAAAATACGAAAGAATTTTCTGAAAGTAGTGACACATCTACTGAAATGAGTGCTACTGGTTCGTGTAAATAGTAGTATCTTATTTCATTTAAACCTAGCAACCTCTAAAATTTTTATAATGATAAAAATGTTGTAATATTTTTAAAAAGACAAACAATTTTTTGATTTTGTTTTTATGAATATTGTGTTAGTGGGTATATATGCACGCATATAATAATGTGATTTAATAATAATAATAAAGACTATATACATAGATATGAATTGGATATATATAATATATATATATATACTATATATATATACACACATATATATATGTGTGCAGTGCATATACAGAAATATATGTAGAGCTAGGATTGAAATTGTAATAGATGTCTGTAAATATCATCACATTTTCAGCATTAGGTCTATGGTTAATTTTGTCTATTTTGAAAATATATGTTGTGTGGTCTTCTTTCTATATATGTGCATTAAATCTGTTGAGTTTTCACATTAAATAATGTCATTTTTTTCTATCTTTTAAGCATTATTAAATTGACGTTCCTGCTTATTGAGTTATGCACTATACTTTACTGTCCCGACTTTTACGTTTATTTTAATTCAGCTAATTAAAAGTTTTTGTTATTGATATTATTTATTTATTTGCTAAATTTGTTCGAGAAAATACAAAAAATTCACAAAGGAATGTTTTTGAGCTTTGTACAACAATCAATATAATTAACATAATATAACTGGAAAGATTTACAATTAAATTATTATATTAAGATTTATATTGGAAGTACATTCATGCAGCATTCATTGATGTTCATAATAATATTTGATACTTGATTGATCGCGGCACCCTGCTCATAACGAGTCGACCATCGTAACTCAAGGAAGCAAACAACCAGGGATCAGACGACGACCACTCCAAGGCATATACACTGTCTTCGTGCTCGTCATAGCGCATCACTATTCCGTCCGCCAGAGTTGAATGGTGGCTGAATTTACAAAAAAATTTTTAAAAATGTTAATATGCTTAGTAAAAATTAAATTTCTTTGAAGTAGCTCACTCATTCTTATCCGCCTCGTTGTCATCGTCGCCATCTTCATCATTTAAAAGGTTCCCAAATGGTTCCGATGAAATTGATGATAGATTATTGAGGAGTACTGTACCATCACTACTTGATGTGAGCACAAGCTGGTCGTGGAAGTGATTGTATTTAACGTTCCACACCCTGCACAGATTGATTGGGTTGATTGGTGGCTGACAATAATTCAAAATAAATTATGCAAACAAAACGTCAGACCAATGGGAATGATCATTCAGAATTTTAACTGGCTCATTGACTTTTCTAACATCCCAGAATTTGGCTTTGCAGTCATCACCACAACTTGCAACATAATATTGCTTGTTTGGGTTGTAGCTGAGGTTTCTGACAAGGTAGGTGTGTGCATTCTCTATTGTGTACGTTTGCCTACATGATGGAAAAAGAATTTAATGAAACTTTAATCAATTGGAATACTAATGACGCCATAAAAATGAAAGAGTCATAAATTAATGGGACAGACAAATTACATTATTATTATTATTATTATTATTATTATTACGGAAATTTATATACAGCGCTTTTTTATTGTTGAATCTCGAAAGCGCTACTAAATCATAGACAAATAAGACGGACATTCATTGTGCAAATAAATAAGTTTTAAGTTGACTTCGAAATTGTAAATATGATAGGTTAGGGTCACGTAAGTATGGAGGTAAACCATTCCAAACAATCGGGCCAAGAACCGCAAAGTTGCGGGAACCCGTCACCAACTTTGTGGTCGGGATAAAAAATAAATTGCGCTCGGTTGATCGGAAGGAATATTTTGAAAAATGAGATTTGTATGATTCCAATCTATCGATGAGGTAGGGAGGTGCTGTATTATTGACACATTTAAACATCAAAACTGCCAACTTGAAGGAAACACGTTTTTCAACCCTCAACATTAAAGTAAACCGACAGACTAACTTCATACTCCTGAGATCCCAACCCTTGACGGAAGTATCCTGTGCAGTTACAATGGATGTGCAGTTGTGGTGTGGGTCCCAGATGCCGGTTGTAAATTTGGGATGCAACTTGCCATCAATCATTGTCTCTGATATCAACTGGAAGATGATGGATAGATAAAATGTTGAATAAAAGAACAAAGGAACAAATAATAGACATTTAATTTAATTTGAGATATAGGCAAATAAGCAGGTAACTCACTGCAGCACTCGAGCCATTAATATCAAGTGAGTAGAGTTGAATGTGGTTCTCTATGAGAACTACAAAGTCATTTTTTTCAACAGATGGATACCACAAAAAACTAGAATTTATAAACACAAGTTTCAGTTTGTACTAATTTAATGAAAATAAAATTTTAAGAAATATTATTCTTAACAAATGCGAAACAAAAAATGCAATTTATTTTTTTGTGTTTCTGGTCATTTAACACAACCAGCTTTGAGATTCCTACCCATGATGCAAGCCACACAGTTTGGAGCTGAGTGCAAACATTTGTACAATGTGACAACAATTGACGACAAAGATCTTTCATCCACATTGAAAGTAATCATGAAAAATGCCAAACCCTTTAATGTCACCAAGATCTGAATTATTAATCTTGAAGATTTCAGTTAATGTTGATGTGATCGTGTTTTCTTCATCAGAAACTTTAATTGGGAAATATTTTTATATAATTTGTGGTAATTGCTGATAAATATTTTTCAGCAATTGATGACAGAATTAATATCTGCTTACTGCTAATGTCGCCATCTTCTGAAATAAATTTCCACACAGTGGCCTGCATTTCTGTCTTGTTTCCATTCACTAAATAGGGTTTGAAAGAAATAGAATAAAAGTTATCCATATAAGATACAATATTACATTCAAAACACAATATGGTGAATAAAGCACGGTGAAAGGTAAAAATGTGTGCTGAAACAAATATCATTTGCCATTTTTGGATTAGAATGGTATTTGGTTAGAACCTGGGCATATCACATACTGAATCGTTGAAAGGCATGTTTGGGTCATTTATTTGAATGATTCCCAAATGCTTGGATAATATTAACTTGGCTCTGAGCAAATGCTTCCAAACATGATGATGAAGATGATGAAAGTTATATTTATTAATTTATTAAAAACATAGTTATAAAAAAGGTACCTTTGCTGTAAACTGAAGTAAGGATGTTTTTCTGAGATGGTGGTGTAGCTAATGACCATATTTCACCCTCCGGATGGTTGAAAATTTGCTTGCTAATGGAATTGGCCTCATCATCGAATGTTATCAAGTGAATCTTGGATGGAAATAAATAAAAATATTAACATTTTATTGTAATATGAAATCCGTAGATAAAAGATAAACATGATATTTATTCAAATTCAAAGAAATGTTAAAAACATTATTAATTATAAAAAGCTAAACTTTAACCTGATTATATTATTTAATTAATCATTAGATATTATATTAATTAATAAAAATTTACCTGATTTGTACATCGTAGAGATTGCGTTCCCACAAAAAATTGAACAAGATCATTTTCAGCTGAGTAAGATGTCAGAGCTCTAGACTAAAATAAATAAACTTAATTTTTAAATCGGTAATGGGATGAAAAAGTAAATTTTATAAATAAATAAATGAAAAATTATTTATTAATTAAAAAATATAAATTAATAAATATTATTTGTAATATTAAATATAAATTAATTAAATAAATATTTAATTTTTTCATACTTGAAATTCAAGGCCATATATAACTGGGGCATCATAATCCATGTTTATTTTGAAAAACAAAACTAAATAAAGTTTAATAGTTAAGTTTTTAATTTAATTTGTTTATGTTTCTGTTTAAGAAGTACTACAGTTAGACAATAGTAATGTAGTACTACATCTACATTATTCTACATAACATAGACAACTGGTTTGCTTTATTGACTGAATGAATTTATTGAATACTTTTTTTACTGTTGCAACTTGTCGAAAATAAATAGAAATCTGTTTTATATTTTCCGGCAAGCAAGGGATTTTTAATTGCTGCAGAATTAGTCCTAAGAAGCTACCCTAAAAACTAGTTCTTAAAAGTAACATTTTTATGTATTTACATTTAAAAGTAAATGTCGATTTTTAACAGTTCGTGTTAAAAAGCATAGCACCACGTTTTTGAAAAATTGATATCTCAACGATTGAAGATAAAGTGGAGTTATTCGCGGAAAATTTATAATTAAGGATGTTTTTATTAATTGAATTAGTTATGGATAGTTTTTAAAGTTAACATTAAAATGTTTTGTTTGCTGACGCAAGTCATCATTGACGTCATTTAAAAAGTTTTGAAATAAACAAAAATAACCAACAAAATTTCGCGGATATCACGGATATCATTTTCATCTTCCATCACAACTGAACTTCAAAATATCTCTGAAATTAAATTCGCTACGAAACTGTCGATTGATAAAATTAATGGATTTATTATAATTGCCGACAAAAGTGTAATTATATCATAGGTAATGGTTGGTTCAATTAATCATTATTATCTAACAAACGATTAACGACCGCTTGTCATTAATACTATTTTAAGAGAAAATAAATAAACTAGCAAATTCATTGATTAGTTGGACATTGATCAATTAATTATATGCCCTGAATAACCTTTTCGCAGATAACTCTAATCGCAATGCGTAGGTCACGGTCGAGATCGAGATCAAGATCTAGAAAAAGAAGCACTAGTTGCAGAAGGGGCAGAAAGGTTAAAGAAGAATCAAGAATTAAAACATTCACCAAAAATGTTGGCAAAGGGTTATTCGAAACCTTCTCCTATTTCGCTCTGGCTTATCTAGCTGATGTCGTCTGGTATTCTGGCATGATACCATCGATAGAAAAATCGAACAGCAACGTTGTCTTTATAATTACTGCATTCTGTTTAGCCATTCTGTTCACGAAATTCATATCTAAATGTTCCCAATTCATTCGGACAATTCTCATAGCGATCGCTCTGGCCACATTACCTCTCGCGTTGTCAACAAAAAACGTAAATTGGCAGGGGGAGTATCAAGCTATAGGTCTGGATATTTTGAAGCTGGCCGCTCCGATCTACATAAAGTTAGTCCTCTTCAGACTGATGACTTGGCTGAGAAACCTCTGCATCGACATGGGATACTTCGTGTTTCTCTTTTGAAGAAGAAGCCAGGGATGAAAAGATGGGAGGGGGTGAGATGAACAAAGAAGTGAAAGGTTGCAGAATAAAGACATAAATGTTCTACACAGAGTAAAATATAAAAACAACTAGTGAATGAATTTTCTTCAATTCATAAATAACAAACTACTGATTAGAAACCGACCCTGTATTGCCCATTGACGATGATCATGTGGATGATGGTGAAGATGACGACAGGAAATATGACATATCAAGAAAGAGTAATAACAAAGACCTAAAAATAGAAATATAAAACAGTAAAGTTGACATTGGTACAACATAAACATGTATTGCCTGTTTCATTAATCTAAACAAAAAATAATTTCTGAAAAACAAATTAAACATGTAAAACTTTATAAAAGAGCGTTCTTGTGAATTCACCAAAACTTTACACACACACACACAAACACACACACACACAAACACACACAAGAAACATAATTTCGTTTCAAATCTTAAAAACAGACAAAATAAAACATTCCTGACCTCCTGTATGTAATTTTTTGCGAATTCGTCGTTGTCGTCATTTTAAATGAAAGAAAAGATGAGTAGGGCTATATAATAATGACTACTAAACTGAAATAAATTTAAGAAAATAAAAGGCACACTCCTTAATTAATTAAATAATAACTTAAACTTATATAATTATGATATTTTAGCAAATAATTTTTTACAAGCAAATTATAAGCCTTATATATATATATATATATATATATATATATATATACATATAGGCTTATATAACATAAAAATTACGTTTAATTAATGATTGCATAAAGCTTGCTTGAAAAAACAAACAAAAGCAAAGTTTTAAGATATCAAATAATGGAATTAATTGAGAATATTCAATTAGGGGCATAAAAAATGGTTTGAGTATAAATAAATATAAATAAATATATATAATATATATATGTGTGTGTGTGTGTATGTGTGTGTGCGCGCATGAAGCAAGTGAATGTGTAAAAAAATGTATATATATCCTGGGATAATAATTAAAATTATGAAATATCAAACTACTGAAGATAATAAATAATATAATAAAATAGATTATATGGTAAATATTTCATAATGAATATAACAATAAAATGGCAAGTATTATCATTGCTACTACTTGTCATCTAACAGAAGAACTAAGTAATTGAGATGGCAGTTACTAGTTACTACGGACAGACTTTTGTGTATAATTGTCAGGATTTTCTTAGCAATCGAACCTAGCTACCGAAGCACGACACTGGGAATCCGAGTAACTAGCTATCTGAGCTGTATCGTCCAATAGAAACTGCATATACAAAATACATAAATATTATCATAAAAAAATTTGAGACAGGTAGTCTGAGGCAAACGTGCAACAAGCAATTAATGAAAGCTGCAAATAAGAATCGCACGGCGGAAAGCAAATTAGTGAAACGGTCAAATTAAAAAGTAGCAACTAAGCAAGCGTCTAATGGACTGAATAGACTAGGAAAACGCGACATCAATCAATTAGTTGTTACAAATCATTTGCTATTGATGCATCTCCTACTATTACTACTACTACTAAATGCCCTTTAATTATATAATTATAATAATGCAGTTAATAATAAAATTAATTACACAATTAATTAATTACAACATAAGAGCAAAAATTGAAGCAAATTATTATACAAAATTAAGACTCATTTCAGAGGTGTGGTAGTGACTAGAATGTAACAGCAATTCACTATAACTGGCAACCACAGAATTAAGTCATGGTTGTAATGATGATGATGACGACGACGATGATGAATTACTGATGTGATGATGACAATGTAATTAGTTGTGATGAGAATATTACACATTATCAAAAAGATCACGATAACAAGGTGATGATGCATTAATGATGA
Source organism: Helobdella robusta (assembly GCF_000326865.2). Lineage (NCBI taxonomy): Eukaryota > Metazoa > Annelida > Clitellata > Rhynchobdellida > Glossiphoniidae > Helobdella > Helobdella robusta. The sequence continues at coordinate 5,536,451 of NW_008705398.1, read as the reverse complement.
GGATTTATGAATACAAAAAAGTAAAATAAAATGGTTTGATCAACATGATTAAAGAGAATTACAAATAGAAAATTTACCATTATTTTAATTACCTATTCACTTATGTACTTACTTAATTAACTAATTAACTTAATCAAATTTATGAAACGAGAATAATAATTAAATTAATATTAAAAATAATCAAAAAAAAAAGTCAATAACTACCAGTCTACCAGTAGAATTAAATCACTACTCCCCACTCCCACATTCACTCACTCACTCACTCACTCACTCACTCACTCACTCACTCACTCACTCACTCACTCACTCACTCACTCACTCACTCACTCACTCACACACTCACTCACTCACTGTTATACAGTAATTTTATCATCAATAAATTTATCACACAGCTGGTTCTATGCTATCATCTAAAAGGAGTAGCCATAAGCAATCTATTACATTCCTTGCTCCCGTCATCATCGTCATCAACTTTGACCCTATAAACGTCATCATCGTCCTCTCCATCATCATCGCCAGCACCACCACTACTGACGACGTCATCATTGTTATCGTTAGCGTCTCGTAAACTGCTAGTACTATTAATTGGACCACTGTCGTAGCGACGCTGGCCATGGAAGCGACGAGTGAGATCGTCATTATTATCATTTTCGTCATCGTCGTCGTCATCATCGTCGTCATCACTATCATCATCATCGTCGTCGTCGTCATCATCGTCGAAGAGCTGGTATTTCCTCGGTGACTGAGTAGGAGGATGATGAAGTTTGAGGAAGTTGTCCACTATCCAGAAGATCAGAGCCTGGTGGCGGTGATGTGTGGTAGCGATGATGATGGTGATGATGATATGTGATGATGGTGATAAGATTTGACGATGGTGATGAAGATGATGTGGTAATGATGATAGTAACAGCAATTGTGTATGAGTGTGTGTAAGAATGCAATTAGCTGCCACTTCATGAGTTGTGTGTGACTGACGATAGATTTAACTTGACGAGGATGTAAAAGCAAGATATACAATTTTTAATAATAATAATAATAATAATAATAACAATGATAATAATAATCATCATCATTAACATCGTAATTTTTTTAAATAATGCAACCAACATTAATGATGATGGGAATAATGAACATGACCACTATGAGCTCCACCGTAGCATCAATTGATGCTGACAGCAACAGCGACACTACCTGAAATGTCATCATCATCAGCATTATCATCATCAGCATCATCATCATCAACATCATCATCATTACTAACATTATTACCATCATCAGCATGTCTTCAACATCATCGCAATAGAAAGCAGTCCATTTAAATGGAACCACAAACCTTCTTCCAGAAATCAAATAAGGTGAGTAGAGTAATGAGGAACTTTTCGAAGATGATGACGACAACGTAGATGGTGCATTGGTACAGCCATGATTTACACGGAGAAGGCGGAGCTATGCATTAGTAATTAATCAATTAGTCACTTTATTGGTCAATCAGCCAGCCAATCAATCATTTTCAATTAAACAACCAATGTCAGGTAAATTTCAAAAAGGAATAATATGCTACGTCATTGGTAAAACCTTCTGATGAAGGAAATATTTTTCAATTTATGAACTATCATCATCTTCATGTTTTCTGATCATTTTTTAAATCATTGGTTCCAATAAGATTAAAATATCATACATTTAATAATTTTTCCTTATTTGAACATTTTTAAATTTTTGATTCACTACCATCTTAACTTTCTGCTAATCATTTGTAAATAATCACAAAGCAATACAAAAAATTTCAATAAACATGCAAACAAACAAAAAAACATCCAAATAAACAAACAAAGCAAAGCAAATAAACAAACAAAAAGAGCCAGCAAACAAACAAACAAAACAAGCAAGCAAGCAAACAAATGCAGTAGCACGAACTAGCAGGCCGAAAAACTAACGATAGGTTCCAAAAATGAGGTGATCCCATCCTCTCCTTAAAATAATTTTCAACGAGATCTTCAAACAGATGCAGATGATTATAAGACCTATCGTCGAGTCAAGCATGAAGCTAATTATGTACCTGCAAGAGAAACATTTATTTTATTATTCATTTATCTATTTAATTATTTACTCATCATTTATTTATTTGTTTTTTCATTTATTTACAAGATTTTATGACAAATCAATTTAGCGATTAATTAATTAAATATAAATTAATTGAATTAATTTAGAAAATAATTAATTGCATAATTAATTAACTTCAAATTAAATTGCATAATTAATTAACTTCAAATTAAATAAAGAACTAATTGAATTAATAATAAATAAATTTTTCAATAACTAACTTAAATAATTAATTTACATATAAATAATTAAATAGATAAATAAAATGATTAATTAACTTGAATAATTAATTTAATAAGCAAATAATTAACAAATTAATTAGCATAAATTTGACGACCATGTGCAAGGGTCTCCTTGGAAAAGATATTCAGACAGGATGACGTTGGCAATGTGAATGACACCGGCCCCAACTGCCTGCTTCGAAGTGTCAAACCACCTTTGGAAAATTTATACTCTAATCAATATTACATCAGTTTGTTGGATAGATGTCAGTAACACCACACTATCTTCTTCACATCACCATTATCACCATCATTATCATCATCCTCTTCACATCACCATCATTATTATTATATCATCATCATTATCATTTCCATTTGAGAAGCAATAACAAAGTTATAGTCATGTAATGACGTGTTGTTCAGTACATCATCATTCGAGGTGTTGAAAGAAAGACAATCAACTTAACATGCCAATGTCAGGAATATGTAAGACACAACAAACATATACAAGCAAGCAGACACACACACACACAATATACAAATTTATTTATTCATATTTATCAATTTTTATATATAGGAACAAAACATACCATATTTTCCATTTTCTTCTTGTTTTAACTGGTTCACAAAATCGCTTCACTAATGATGAATTTTTTGAAAAAATTCAATCCATCAATCATAGATTATAACATCATTTATTTATATTATAAGGGCTATTTCTTGCTTAATGTTTACCGTTGCTATCAAACTATCACACAAGACACACAAGCACAAGGGAAAAAAATAAATAGTGCATTACACATTTTTATTTAAATTTAAAAAAATAATTATATATAACTTATTTTAATATTTAATACTATTAAAAAATTAAAAATATTATTTTTGTCTAGTCTGGACTAGAAAGGCTAGCTAGCTTTAGGATTTATGTTTTTTATTAGGTTCTCTAATTTAGTTAGCTCTCATCTATTGATATTGATAGCCTTATTATGTTAATTATTGCTAGAACTTACTGTTAAGTTTAATTTCTACTAAAAAACGCATCCTGGCCGTATCTTTGCTGGTCAGCTTTGACTTGGTCTAACTCTAACTTGTAAACGTAAAAAAGTAAAAAAAAAAGATAAAATAATTATTAGCAATAAAAAAGTAAACAGAAGAAACAAGAGAAGACAAACATATTAAGGCACTAAAGGCAATGAGAGCAAGTAAGGCCTGAACGAATAATCCCAATGGTCCTGTGAGAGATCCGTGGATGCAGTGACTGGTCAAGTTGAGGTTGATGCCAGGGACAGATGAAGAAGAGTGGTTCATGCTGGTTACTAGTTTACCGGAAGAATAATAACTAGTGAAGTTAGATAAATTGAAATTAAAAATTGCTGAAGAAGTTTCCGTTACATTATTCGTTAAATTTTCGTCGCCGTTAGAACTTGAAGTTAAGGCAAACATTTTATTCAATTTAAAAAAAAATCAGATTGTTGACATTTGTTTTATAGAGTAAAAAATGAATTGAGGTTATAAATGCTTTAGTCTATCTAACTTCAAAGTCATAACAACACCGTTGTTGTTTTGCAGAACCATGCTAACATTTAACATTGATTTTAAAATTAAAAACAAATCTATTTTGTTAAACAAAAATTTTAAGAAAAGTAAACAATTTAAAATGAAAAACACATTTTAAAATGTTTTGAACTACTTTAAATAGATAATAAATTTTACTTTACTTGTCGGCCTAGATAGCTCAGTTGGGAGAGCGTTAGACTGAAGATCTAAAGGTCCCCGGTTCAATCCCGGGTCTGGGCAAAACACCCACCTTCCCCGGTGGCCGACACTTTTTGAAATCTTTTTTTAAACTTTTTATTCAATTGAAGGAGCCGGTACATGATTCTTACACTTTTAAATGTGTAAAACTTCTTGCAAAACTAGGTTGGCAGTCGGAGTCGAACGAAATTTACCTCACTTAAATTAATTGGGTGAATGGAAGCTAGGATAAATTTTTTCGGCGGCGTTCAAACTTTGCCAACTAGAACGTTTTAAGACCTCTTTATGAACAGAGACGCTAGCGACTACAAACTACGAAGTAACGTCTTAACGTTCGATTGGACCATTGGACGTTTAGTTTGAGTTTATTGATTTGTTAGGTTGGGATCGTCGGGATGAGTGGCAAGGGAGCCCGTAAATACAAATTTAAAAATAAGATGCATTGATACACTTGTTAACAATAATATAATATCTCTGTTAATTATTCCCAATCTTTTTTAATTATTATTACAAATAATTTACAAATGAAGTCGCGTGCTACGGACCATTACAACAAAATTGCACAACAAACCTGCGCGACAACACATTTTGCAAATCCATCAATCAGACCCTCGTGTCATTATTGTTAATGTCATTATTGTTAATTTTTATTGCAATTTTAGTTAACATTATTATTTTTTTTTGTAAACACAACGTCTATCGCATTTACATTCATCTTTTATTGGCGTTTGAACCGTTCATCTACGCGTTCGTTGTTGATGTCGCAAGGTTGGTTTGCGGCTCATTAACGATGGGTTGGTCAGAATCAGTGCCATTGATTAACATGTGTGCCGGTCATCATTCAATTATTAAGAAACTTAATAAGATTTCCGTTTATAATACTCGACAGTCTTTGATCCGCTATATTGCATATACCTGGAATAGCTATATTGTAACGGCCTTTGATCATTTAAACTTAAATTTCCTTTTACCTTAACCTAGCACCTGCTTCTACGTGTTACCATGACTGCAATAAACAGCCAGTCGTCAAAATATTATTCTGTCAAAATATTTCTCTTTCTCTCTCTCTCGCCCACTTAGCTACCTAACCACAAACGTGAAAACGTGTTTTGTATGTTATCGTGTGTATGTAACATATTATATTTATATATCTTTATTTATTATATTCACATGTCAGACATCTATTAATAAAATACGACACAATTTCATTTTCGAAACATTTTAGTAGTTAGTTGAATTTTTGTCCTGTCTGTTGTTAATGATGAAGGCGGACCGGTGAGACGAGATGACAGTCATTAAAATTATTTCATTCAATAATTTTAAAGTTCGAAATAACGACACTGATGTTGTTCCTTTAATTTTTAAAACGATATTTTTAATAGTACTAGCTAAAAAATATAGATTGCCTGTTGCGTTGAGAACTGAATTTCTAAAAAATCAAATAACATCTGAAAATAATGGCCGTCGTTGGTTTTCTCACAAATTCTTCCGGATTTGAATGCAGTTTAACAACACTTTCACAGAGCTCAGTCACTAAAATGAACTCAGAAAATTTCAAATTGAGCAACACGAGACCTGCTAATAACGGATTTTCCGTTTGTAACAACAGGTTATTGTTTTTTATTTAATTCGTTCATAACAAAGGTTGTAGTTTGTTTTTTCCTATTGCACCTGTTGCATCACTCAAGAGATCCCAGCCACATAACCTACTCACCTCAGCGAGTTTAATGGTTGACTAACTTGAGCGACCTAATAAATTAGTGAATTGTGGGGAGTTTGCAAGAAACAGTGATGTGCCATCCACGAAGACAAGCGTAACAAGCATCCTTTATCTTTTGCGTATCTCTGATTCGAGCCCAGTGACAGCAAGACCGGACAAAGCGTCTTCATTACAAGCATTACACCATCATCAGTAATTATCATTTTCATTTGTTTGAGTTGTAGTGAGTGTTTCTTATTCAAATGATGAGCTATCCTGAAATAAATGTTAAGTTTCGCATTTTTTATTTCAGCAGTTTGAAAAGATCAGTTACTTTGGTGAACTTCTCGGACGAGTTTACGACTTGTCACACAGGTTGTTTTATTCAATTTTCATTTATTTTCATTCAAAAAATTGTTTATATTTTAACAACTAACCTAAACAACCTAATAAATTAGTGAATTGTGGGGAGTTTGCAAGAAACAGTGATGTGCCATCCATGAGGACAAAGCCGTTGAGATCAATTCTTAAGAAGAGCAACTCATTCGTGAATTTGAACAAAGCTGAAGAAAGTAAGCTGTTATCCTAATATTTTCATTATAATAGTTATTAGCATTGTCGTCATTTAAACAAAAAGCAGCCAAAATTGAGAGAAACGGGCTGCTGGTGAACGCTTTCACGAAGAATTTTTTGGTCCCATCCACTGCTGCCTCTGTGAAAAAATCGCCAACAAATAATAAAAAGCCGGGACACCAAAGATCATACATAGACCCGGTTTATTTGTCTTCTAGCAAGGTTGTTTCCGTTCTTATTGTTTTTATTATTAGTTAAACCGTTGTTGTTATTTTTATTGTTGTTAATATAACAGGCTCCAGTGGTGTCTAATGAAATGGACAAAGTTGTCAGCCAATCAGATCGCTTGAAGTACAAGGTTGCTGTGACGACGGGACCACAAAAAGATGCTAAAACATCTGCCAGGGTTGGCTGTCTTGATCAATCAATCAATCAATCAATCAATCAATCAATCAATCAATCAATCAATCAATCAATCAATCAATCAATCAATCAATCAATCAATCAATCAATCAATCAACCAATCAATCAATCAACCAACCAACCAACCAATCAATCAATCAATCAATCAACCAACCAACCAATCAATCAATCAATTATCAATTAATCAAACAAACGGTTAATAAGTCAGTTATTAAGCAGTCATTTGCTTGGCCACGCAAAACTGATTTCAATTATTTAAACGTTAATTATAATTAATCAATCAATCCAATCAATAAAACATGTTACAATACTCTCACGACATTCCGAAATACGTAGGTGTTCATTACGTTGAAGGGTCAACTGGGCGACCTTCCCAGACGCCATCTGACGAAGAAAGAATGCACGAACATCGAGAAGCCATTCTCATTCAATCCGTCGACAACAAATGCCTTCATTTTCGAGGCCAGAGACATCGGAGACGTCGTATCTGTCGTCGTTGAGGTTGTATAGCGGATAAATCAACAATTGGCGGCATGGTGGCCTAGTGGTTAAGGTCGCCTGGTCCTTTTACGCAGTGGCCTGGTTCGAATGTGAGGAAAGCATCTCCACCTATCACCTGCGTCGTTTAGCACGTATTCATATACGCTGTTTGTGTGTGTCGTTAAATGCTCTAAACTTTGGAAGAATGTAATAGACTTAACAAATGTTTCCGCTCACACACACGCACACGCACACACACACACACATAAACAAACAAATAAACACACACAGACAGACAAACATGCACATAAACATACACGCATATGTACATATATACCATTATAATTTAATTTTAAGTTAGATCCATAACAATATTACTACCAAGTGCTTATGTAAGTACTTTTTATCTACTTTGTATGTGTCAATTCTGTTATTTATAATGATGATATAAGTTGTAAAACGAACAACGACACTGAAGAGTTGTAGTGGCTGCATTGTGTATTTTTCTTTTCTTCGCTACCCAGCATGACGGCGTGAACGAAGAAGATTCTTGGTTCCTGAAGAAAGTTAAAGTTTCCAAATCTCCAACAGCAAATAGAGCAACTACTGCCATTAAAAACAGCCACAACAGCAGCAAGCACAACCGCGATAGCAATATTTTTATATTTCCTTGCAACAATTGGCTGTCGTTGTTCAAAGGAGATAAACTTAAGAAGAGGCATCTCTACTCGAAACACACTCTTAACACAAGTAACTGACTTTTTCAGCATTCTCATAATCTCAAATGTTTCATTACTAATAATCGTTCAAGTTTTATTATTTTCAAGAAATTCTTGGAGATGTTAGAATTTGTTCTTTATATGATCACCCTTCTGTCACTCTTCACTGTTACTTTAATCAACCTCATGAAAGGTCAAAAGGTTAAAAGTCATTCTCTTTCACTGCCCTTCAAAGGCATCAATGACAAGCACACACAGTGTAGTAAATGAATATGCATGCAAACCACACGTCACACAACTCACGCAAATGATAGGCAGTCAGGCATCTTCTTGCGTTCGAACCGGGTCACTGGAACGCAGAACCAGGCGCCTCTACGCCATCACACCGTTCAAAATGTTGCGAAAGATTTAAAAAATATTGTAGGTAGAGTGCCGAAGTTAATAAACTTTTTAAATCTGAATTATTTTAATTTAATTATTGCCATTAGCGTAAGAGTAAGCAGACGTTTGGTTGAAAATATTTTTTCGTACCGGCATTCCAAAGTTTCAACACTGGTCCTTTGTCAATGTTTTTATTATAAATAAAAATAGTAATAATAAAAAAATGCAATTAATATTACATTTTTTTACTGCCAATAGTATTACTAAATTTACTCAGCTTATGAGGTCGTCATAGTAACTGGTGACGTAAGAGGGATGTGTGGAAGTGAAACTGGGATATTTTTAACCATCTACGGAAAATCCAGGAAATCCGGTAGGTTATTTTTAGAAAAATCGAACAACGAGGTGATGTTTGGGGAAAACCAGAGTGACGTATTTCGTGTTAACACCCAAAGCGTTGGCCCAGTTACTAAAATCAGGTGCATTCAATTTTTAAAAATTTTTTCATATTTTTGTCTTTTAAAGTTGTAGCTGTACATTCATGTCCTTAATTTCATCTAAGGAATAATTTTTATCAGACTAAATTTTTTGTTTGTTTCTATTCATTCATTCACTCATGCATGCATGCATTCATTCACTCATTCATTCATTTCTTCCCTGTTGTTGTACACACAACACATGCATCATTGCACCGATATGAACCAGGTTGGAGAGGGAGCAGTTAGGAACCTTATGTTACAAGTGGTACCTGAGAAGAGTTAGTACTTTACCTACAAACCCACATATACTCAAACATACGCATACATACACACATATACACACAGAAACACACAAATACACACACACGTACATACAAACTTGAAGGTTGTTCTGACTGACTTGAACAACACATCTTGGATGTTCTTCTTCCATTGCGACAGATGGCTTGAGGACAAATACGGAGACGGACTGATCAGTGTCATTCTACCGACCAGCACCAATCCGGTCGACATCAAGACGTGTTCGTATTATTAAAAACTTACATATATAAGAAATGATTTGTAAGATAGTTTTGTTGAGTGCATGGAGCAAACTTTAAATTTTATGCTATAAATAAATCTATTGATGATGAACGATTATTTTTGCTGAACTTATACAAAATAACGCGGATATGACTAATTTCATGAGGTTATTCGAAACAACAGTTTAGCAGGCAACAGTGACGGATCTAGACAACTTTGACGTGGGCCCAAAATTCGGAAAATGTATAATTTTTTTTTCAAATTTTGACGGCGGGCCAAGATTTGTGTTAACGGGACCAAAATTAAGCTGGCGATCTTTTTTGATTTTGACATAAAGTGGTGTGCTTTTTCTGTGCTGAGTTTTTTTGACTTCTAATGCAAGTATTACCAAGGCCCCTGTAGATCCGCCACTGCCAGGCGAACTAACAACACACGATTGCAATACAATCAAAGAAGCACATGCAGACGTACAGCAATTAATTCTTGTAACTAAAACTTACATATAAACTGCTACCAAATAAACGAGCTTCAAACATGCAATGATATAAATGATATAGTTACAACTTCGTCGCATAGACATTTACGTAGCACTGACCCCCACTTCACACTCCATCGCATCAGCAACAACACATCGATCAACAATACAAATAACATCAACAGTGGTGACGTACAACGTAACCATCTTTACCGGAAACAAGCAATATTCAGGAACCTCGGCAAACATTTTCATAACTTTGATGGGGACTTTGGGAACATCTGGTGAGAGAAAAATTTCAAACGGGCCGCTAAACAAGGAAAGGTCTGTATGTGTATATTAATGGCGAACTCTAAGCCCCACCAATATGTTACTAAACAGTTCTTTTCAAACAAAATTGAAGTACTGTATTTAATTTATTTAGTAGTACATATTAGTTTTGGTTTATCAGTAGTAATAGAAGTACTGGCTTGCTTAAATTTAATTTTTAATTAATTTAGCTAGAAATATTTTTAATATTTATATATTTGTTGGTTAATGTGTTTAATATTTGATGATTTGTTTAGATTAAGATGGTATATTTTTTTAATTATAAAATTTAAAAGCGAAACACAATCAAAAGTGGAAAGTTTATATTTGGGATCGTTGACAAAGATTCAAATAAGACATGATAACACCGGGAAAAGTCCTGATTGGTTTTTAGAAAAGGTACCTCAGTTTCGTCATTTCCATCATCGTTATCATTGTAATCATGTATATTATACTTACTGTTGTAATTCTCATCACCATCTCCCTTATCACTGCCATCCTCATCATCTTGTTCATCATCGACCTCGTCTTCATCATCCTTTATCATCTTAATCTTCTTCTTAACTATCATCGTTATTATCATGTTTTTCTTTATCACCCTCATCTTCATCGCCATTGTCATATGCATCATCATCATCTTCACTGTCATCGTCATAATCTTTATCGTTTCAGTCATTATCATTCTTGCTCATCCTAACCATCTTTATCATTTTCCTCATCATCATCTTCATCATCGTCAAAGGTGGTTGTGGATGACAACAAGAGTGAGAGAACCTACACATTCCACTGCCGCCAGTGGCTAGCCACAAACAGGGCCGATGGAAAGCTGTCGAGAATTTTGCACCTAGGAAACAAAATAATCCCTGACTTCAGTGACGATGACGAAGATGATGGGAGTAGGAAAAAGAAAAAAGGTAGTTGGTTCACTCATGACATTCTTGTTGTATTATGTCCTGTAACATTCATCATGTAGTGAGTTACGGATCTTGGGATTTTTAGTGGATATTATAAAAAATGACTTTCAAAAATTAGCCAACTTCTAAAGTAGTAGTTAGTTGACATTACAGCCAACAGTTAGTTAAATGTGTATGTATAATTGTATATATATATATATATATATATATATATATATATGTGTGTGTGTGTGTGTGTGTGTGTGTGTGTGTGTGTGTGTGTGTGTGTCCTGTTATGATTTATCTATTCAAAATGAATAACAACATTTACTCTCGACATTGTTTACAATTATTTTAATTAATTTACATATTATATATTATATTTATATATTATTTAATATAAATGATACACAGAGAGACAGGACGATGACGAAGATTGCGAATTCGAAGTTGTGATACAAACGGGGGACAAAATGAACGCCGGCACGTCGGCCAGCGTTTATGCGATCTTCTACGCAAGAAGTATCAACAGCAACCAAAATAATAATAATAAGACGAATAAAAGTAATAATAAATACAACAACTACAGCAATAATAATATGAATAATGATGGCAAACATAACTTGCACCAAAGTAAAAATAAAATACTAGAAATGCCTCCTTATAAGATTGAATTCAAAGGCGGCAAGTTTAGCAGAGGTCATTTGGATGTTTTCAATATAAGGATGAGACGAAGAATGTTTCCCTTAGATAGGATTGTGATTGGGCATGATGGATCAGGTGTTGGCAGTGGATGGTTTCTTCAAAATGTTAGTGAAGTTTCGGATATTTTTCATTTGTTTAACTTTGGCTTTGTTGTTTTGTTAGAGAGTAGCAAGCTTTATCAAAGATTTCAATTTGATTGGTTTATTTTAAATATTGGTTAAATAAAATTTAAAAACCAAAATAATATTAATACTATTTTTAGGTAAAAGTTAGAAGTTTGAGTCACAACAAGAGTCAAATTTTTAACTGCAACAAATGGCTTGCCAAAGACGAAGATGATGGCTTGATTGAGAGGACACTTTATTCCGAAGATGCTAAAAAGTCGTCCGGAAATCCATCAAATTACAAAGTCGTAATTAGGACCAGCGATGTGTTGAACGCAGGAACGGATGCCAACGTCTTCATACAACTCTGCGGATCCAAGAGAGAAACGGCGAGTTTGGAGTTGAAAAAATCAACAAAAAATTTGAATAAATTTGAAAGAGGAAGCGTGGATGAGTTTGAGCTGCAGGCTGATCGTGTTGGATCCGTTAGTAATAACTGTAACTTTAATCTCTGAAAATAACTTTACAGCTGAAAAAAGTTTTATGTTCGTTTGCGTTTTGAAATTAAATCAGTTTAAGAAATGTGTTCAAATTTTGTAATTTTTTTCGAATTCCCAATTTTAGATTTTACTGCTTCCCAATTTTGAATTTATGTATTTTTTTTTTAATGAACTGTTTCGTCGTCAAGATAAAAAAATTGAAAATCTGGCACGATGGTTCTGGCGTTGGAAGTGACTGGAACGTACAAGACGTCCAAATAATTGCTGTTGATGATGATGAGGAGGAGGAAGATGATGAAGATGATGACGATAATTACCATAACCAAAACGCAAAAAGACATCATTCTAAAAGTCCGAAAAGAAAAAATGTTTATAATTTTCAACTGAACAGATGGATAAAAAAATCAGACGGAGTGGTGGAAATTAAGGAAGGCTCTAAAAAGAACGAACAACCAAGTGAGAAATTGAATGAATAAAATGTAAATCTCCTTTCTTAATTGGCACATTAAGTTAATAAAATTTCTGTGCCAATGACTCCAATAAATATTCTCATTATTATCGGTGTTTTCATAAGTGATGCAAAATTTCTCAAACTTTTATAAGAGTATGTTGTCGCAACAAATTGTATCAGAAACATTATCTAGATCTAGTATAATAATATCTTTTGCTTCTATTCGACTGACACGTTCTTCTTTCAGATGGCAAAGCCAATCAAACTGAATTTTTTGAATTTATGCAGAGGCTAGATACCGAGTGCAAGTAAGAACGAGTGATGTGTCGAATGCGGGCACTGATGCTAACGTCTTCGTACAACTCTGTGGATCGCAGAAACAAACTGAAAAATTGGAACTTAAAAAGTCAGCCAAAAGTATGAACAAGTTTGAGAGAGGGTGTACAGATGAGTTTGATCTACAAGCTGATCATGTTGGACCTGTTAGTAACTACTTGTTGCATTTTTAATTAAAAAATAAGTTGATACTAATTATATATTTATTAAAACGTCATTTATAAGTTAAAATTTTATGCTGCTAAGTTGTACGTACATTCAAATCCCACATTTTTCATATACATTGCGCAAACACTGCCTATTGTACACATATCACACAGTACGTGACAGTCGATATTTCGCGCTGAATCAACCTTGTCAAAACGCGACATCAATATTTACCCTTGAACGCATGTTTTGAACTGACCCACGGACCAATCATTAAAATAATGTTTTCTACTCAATTCAATCTAGATGCTTTCTTTCAATGGATCGATACATTGTTATTTGTTAGATAAAGGGATTGAAGATTTGGCACGATGGTTCTGGCATTGGAAGTGACTGGCACGTCCAAGATGTCCAAATATTTGTTGACGATGATGAGGATGCTGAGAATACAGATGATGATGATGACGACGACGACGACGATGATGATGACGACCATAACAAAAAAATGCCAAAGTATCATTCAAGAAGTGCTAAAAAGAAAAAAGTTTTTAATTTTCAGTTAAACAGATGGATAAAAAAATCAGATGGAATAGTAGAAGTTATGGAAGGCTGGAATAAAACCGACAAACCAAGTATCAAATGAAATGAATTCTAAAAAACAGTTTAAATAATTTTATTTTACATGATTTTTAATGAACTAACAATGCAATCCATGTTATTTGTCTGTTAACTAAATTTGATTCCATTTGATAATAAAATGCTAAACTTAGTTAAAAAGTAGGTTTATTTTCAACAGAGGCGAAATACCGAGTGCAAGTAAGAACGAGTGATGTGTCGAATGCGGGCACTGATGCTAACGTCTTCGTACAACTCTGTGGATCTCAGAAACAAACTGAAAAGTTAGAACTTAAAAAGTCAGCCAAGAACATGAACAAGTTTGAGAGAGGATGTGTGGATGAGTTTGAACTACATACTGATCATGTTGGACCTGTTAGTAACTACTTGTCAAGTTACTTTTGAGACATTTACAATAACATGGCTTCAAAATGGTAAACCTCCAACTAAAACAGTTCTCTTATAGTTTCAAACAACATTTTCAATGGCGTACATATTATATGATGTGTAAACATTTTTTTCGGTCAGATAAAGAGATTGAAAGTTTGGCACGACGGTTCTGGCGTTGGAAGTGATTGGCATGTACAAGATGTCCAAATAGTTGTTGATGAAAATGATGACGACGATGACAACTATTATGATAGAAGAAAGCAAAAAAATTCAAAACATCACAAAAAACTTTACAAGTTCGTACTGGACAGATGGATAAAAAAATCTGACGGAGTTGTTGAAGTTAATGAAGGAGCTTCCCAAAATGATAAAAACAATAAAAATGGAAAAAACGATATACCAAGTAATAAGAACAATTTCCAGCATTTAAAATTAATTTTGCCATTCTGTTGTTAATCGGCGATAAAAATATTAATTAATTCAAATATTTTCTTGTCAAGAGGCGAGATACAGAGTGCAAGTGAGAACGAGTGACGTTTCTAACGCAGGCACGGATGCCAATGTTTTCATACAACTCTGCGGACCTCAGAAAATGTCGGAAAGTTTGGAATTGAAAAAATCAGCAAAAAACATCAACAAATTTGAAAGAGGAAGTGTGGATGAGTTTGAACTGCAGGCTGATCCTGTTGGACCTGTTAGTAATAATTGTGACTTTAATATATGAAAATAAGTTTTTAAATGGAACTGTTTATGTTACAAATTTTCAATTACAGCTTACCTATCTCAGTTTTGTTTCTACAAATTTTATATCGTATGTAAAAATTATGTTGCTTAGATAAAAAGACTAAAAATTTGGCACGATGGATCTGGTGTTGGCAGTGACTGGCACGTACAAGATGTTCAGATATTGGCTGGTGAGGATGAGGAAGAACAAGATGAAGACGACGATGACTATTACGACAGAAGAGTAAGAAACCATTTGAACAACCCGAAGAAGAAACTTTACAAATTTCTGCTGGACAGATGGATCAAGAAATCAGATGGAGTTGTTGAAGTCAGTGAGGGCACTTCGCAAACTGATAACAACAGTAAAAATAACGCAAAGAATAGCAAGAAAAAAAAAATACAAAGTATTTTTAAAGTTTATTAATGCTTTAAAATTTATTATATTATTATCATTTTTCAAGCAAAAAAATTGACCTAAAACTTTTTTATTTAGCAGCCAAATATAGAATTCAAGTGAAGACAAGTGATGTGTCGAATGCGGGCACGGACGCAAACGTATTCGTACAACTCTGCGGACCTCAGAAACAAACCGACAGTTTAGAATTGAATAAGTCAACGAAGAATGTGAATAAATTCGAAAGAGGAAATGTGGATGAGTTTAAATTAGAAGCTGAATACGTAGGACCTGTGAGTTCAGTTTAATGTTTTAACATCTCGTTCTTAAATGTGATGACAAAAATAATGAAAAATATGATTAAGAAGGCAACGATAAACAAAAATAACAATTTAATTTTCATCATCAGATTGAGAAACTCAAAATATGGCAGGATGGTAAGGGCTTCGGAAGTGATTGGTCAGTTGATTATATCAAGGTTTTCATGCTGCTGGACAACCACGATGATGATGACGACGACGATGATGATAGCGATGATGATGATGATTACCAGCGGCAGAAAGGAAAGAAAAGGAATGGAAATAAAAATAATGGCCAAAATGTTGAGGAGGAATTCACGTTTAAAATTAATCGATGGATCAATGAGAATGACGGAGTGGTGGTTGTTGCCTCGGAGGAAAGTATGAAGAAAAAGTCCGTGAAATCTAATAACAGAACAAATAATTATAAGCAGTACGCAGATGATGACGACGATGATGATTATTACGGTTCTTATAGGCGTTATAAATAATGTAAAAATGTTGACAATCGGCAACTTTCTTTAAATTAACTAACTCAAATTAAACTGATTTGTATATGAAAAGAGCTTCCCAACATACTTTATTAAACGTTTTTATTAATTACGCAATTAGTTAATTAATTAATTAATAATTAACTAAAATTGAATAAAGGTAGTTACATAATAATTTATACATAATAACATAAATAAATAAATATAATACATTAGTGATTTCCTATAAAAACTGAAATTTCATACCAACCTATATTTCATTAGTTCATGTTGAGCGATTTGAAAAGTTAACTTCAAATTTGAGATTGGATGATTTCATGCATTACCCTACTTAGTAAGAGTTTGTGACATTTCAGGTAATTATTTAATATTCATAATTGCTGAATTTTTTCTTAAAAGTATTCCTATATGTTGATGGTTTCACTGTGCTTTGTGACTTATTAAACCTCTTTATTAATTTCTGCCTGCGAACAATGACATTTTTTTTCTGATTTTTCAAATATCTTCTGAACCCACGAAGCAATGCCGAAAAGTAAAGCCTGTCGGGCAGTCCGGACTTGGGGGTTAGTTTCTAGGGATGTGCAGTCGTTTACGTAATTATTTTTAATCTTTAAGCTAACATTAGAAAGTCTTTCAACTACAAAATCATTCTTGCTGACAAAAATCATCATGGTTCTTACTTTAACTTTATAATAGACGACCGCGGCGCACATATACTGAACGATTAATGTGTAGGCCACAATAACGGCTGCGTGTGGTATGTGGCCGCAGAGTCCAAACAAGCTGTTCATGTTGTTATACCTGTAGCCTCGTGTGAATCCAACCACAGCAGACACCATGGTGTATTCTATCGTGTACAGGAATACCATATACCTGAACGATTTTAATACAGCCAAATGTCTAAAGTCATGATTGCGATTGTACTGCGTAAAAGATACACGCGTTTATTCTTTCAACCATACGTTTATATATAGGACAATATCGAGTACCTACTTCCCGTAAAACATATAGAGGAAAATGACGGCGCCTAGAAAGATGGGAAAGAACATGAGGAGGATGACGAATATGACGGAAACGCTCTCATCGATGAACTGGAAATACAAATAAATCTGATCGTTGAAGCGTAAGAAAGAGAAACCTTTGATCAAGTATAATACCACCGAAGTATTCATCAGGTTGTGTAATATCTGAAAATTTCAGACATTTCATTTCAAAGAAAGCGAACAAATGAAGACGTTGTTAAACTATTTTAATTACTAACCAATCTAGAAAAGGCGATCTCAACCACATCAACGTAACCATTTTCCATGAAATCCTCCGTGTTACTGGACGTGTCGATCATGATGAACACGGCGGATGGTATGACGAAAAGACCAAAGACCGTTCCAATGAGATCGAGGAAGTGCCAGAACGAAGAGAAAAACTCAGCCACCCCAAGATAAACAATGTTGTGAACAGTTACCCCGCAGAGTACAACAATGAAGAGCATGTAGATTATAAGGAAGAGGTTTGTCCATTCTCTACCACTGGAATTCAAGTAGACTGAGCTCACCTGGCCGTTTAGTTAACAGTGATTATTATTATTATTATTATTATTCGGGCATCAGTTTGAAGCTGTTAAAATGTATTAAGTGAAAACATTAAAAAACTGTAACAGGAAATTTTATAATGAGAAGAAAATGTCATGTGCATCATCTAATCTTCATATAACTTTATCAACTATGTTTTCATGATGACCAATTGGATTTATCATTTTTTCCAATCTATCAGCAAGAGGTCTGACCTCCCCGTCAACCAGGATTCCACCTCCGGGCATAAGGAAGGATCTGATGTCAACGAGGACAGTCAGGTCACTGTACATGGAGTACAAAATGATCTCAAGCTCGTTGAAGTAGAAAGTTGTGTTGAAGTAATCTCCGTCGAAAACTTCGTCTATTTTCTCTAAAGCGTATTCTTCGTAGATTCCTAGATCGATTCCATCGTTTCTAGTTGCCAGGACTCCGGCTAAGAAGTAAGCCCAGGCATCTGCGTAGTTGGATGATAACTTTTTTTTAACACGTAACATCAAATGCAATCGCCGAGTTGTGAATATTATGATGAAAAGTTGAGAGGACGCAAAAGAAAATAACACGATCCAATCCACTTAAATGATAATAACAACAAAAACTTGGGAAATGATTAATTAATCATGTCTACAAAACAGACAAATAATCATAAATGAATAATAATTGTAATAACGACATTGAAATTTTAAAATGAGCAATTTAAATTATAATTTTATTTTAAATAATTAACAAAAAATAACTTATTTAAAAAAATAACAAAAAAGAGCAACTCCTAGTTTACTTCCTTCAGTGGTAGTTCTCCTGAACCTCGGTGAGCAAGCCAAAAAGAGGCCAGGGGTTGATGTGTAGCGAAACAACTCATCTTCTTCCAGCAACGATTCGTTTGATCCCGAATAAAATTCTTTCATCACGTATGTTTTCATCCACTCTTTCAGATCTTCCTTCCTTTGAATCTGTTTTAAAGCATTAACATCATTAGTACCTAATCGTTATTTAAGCCATCGTTATTGTTGTGGTGGATAATGAAAATGAGCAAACTTTTCTGAAAGCTGGCTGGTAAAATAATTTTTTGTAGTACGTTTCATCTTGAAGAAAATATTCATATTTGTGTAGTATCGCCGTTATGCAGACGTTCACCGAAACGATTATCATGAAGATGATGAAGTTTAACATGATGATGACGGACTCCGATCTAATGTTCTCAGCTTCTATAAGGAGCATGTTGAGGGATCTGTTTGGTACCTTGTACTCCGGGGCGTTCTGCATCTCGTTTAATGTCACACGGTCTTGCTCGGCGTTTGTCTTCTCTAAACCTGTTGATGATCAAACTAATGCAATCACATTGTTAACGTTCATTGTTGTCGTTGTTAGCATTATTTTAAAACGGACATTTTTCAAAAATAAAATTTATATTTGATTAATTAACCTCTTAAACACATGTATTTTGTTAAATTTGCGTTTCTGAACCCATGCTCCCTGACTTTTCTGATGACAATTGAAAAGATGAAGGAGGCTATAATTATTTTCAACGGGTCGTCAATGACCATTCCTATGAAGAAAGACATGAAGCAGCCAGCGAACCAGTGAATCATAACATATTTTTCTATCTTTGTTTGTTTTGGGGGAGAAAATTTACGAAAAATCAGATTTTTGAAACAAATATTAAATAAAAATAAATATACGCTGTGGAAAAAAAACTTCATAAAAAATTTGAAATGACGAACTCCATTCGTCTTTTCGAGTACAGTGATGGAAAACGCAATCATGCAGCTGATGGTGATTCCCCAAGCCACCACGATGAAGTACCTTGGCAGGAAGCCATTGTCGAATTTTTCCGATCGATACTCGCTCAACGAGTACTCGTTGCGACCGATTGCTAATAACATAAAATCAGAATGTTTTTTATCTTAATTTTCTTTTTCCCAGTTCTCCATTAATTTTAAAATGCCGTCATTTTATTACCGACGCTATCATCATATAGATAAAAGTTAACTGTCCCGCACATGCAAACCTGTATTTTCACTGAAGAAAGTTCTCCAGTTCATGCCGTCGTTGTAGACGTCCATCTTGCCAGATAGCATGTGTATAGGCTGGAACCTAATTGTTGGAGCTTTGTTCTTGAATATTGACGCTAGGCTGCTCTTAATGACATCTAAGGGAGAATATATTTAAACGAAACA
Organism: Helobdella robusta; assembly: GCF_000326865.2. NCBI lineage: Eukaryota > Metazoa > Annelida > Clitellata > Rhynchobdellida > Glossiphoniidae > Helobdella > Helobdella robusta. The sequence goes on along the minus strand of NW_008705398.1, from coordinate 5,516,519 downwards.
ACACTTACATGAAACACGGTGCACATCTAACTGACTATCAATATATCTCACTGGAAGACTTATGGTTAGCAGCGTCCATATATTTCACGGCATTCACTGCATTCTTGGATAGATTCATTCGTCGCGACAAATCTGAAATTCTTTTAAGATTGATAAGTTCTCTGGTATCCCTGATGATACCATCTTCGAATTCGTACTCTTTTATAAAATAGTCGCTGTCGTAGTGCTCCAACACCTTCCTGGTTCCTCGACCGCCCCCTGTAGTCACTGCCTGCATGTTCAGCAAATTCTGCGCTGATTGTTTTTTCTTCTTCCGCATGGCCTTGAACACTTTCGATCGCATGAACTTTTTAATGTTCTCCACGACCGTCTGTAGTTTGAATGAAAAAAATCGTAAATGATTGCATGGATATTAAAATTTTTATATTCGTTAATCATTTTGAATTAAATTGTTATTGCTGTTAAAATAACAAAGTGCGCAGAGAAGATTTCGAAAAAAATGAAATAATTGCACACAATTCCCAAGAGATCTTTTTGAAGAATTTCTCTTCTTTTCATCCAATCCAAAATGATCCCAATCTTCATCTTTGGACGAATGACAAATTGGAACATGCTCTCGATCCCTGTCGTCACAGGAAACATCACCAGAGTGCAGTAAAAGGCTGGTAATGTTTGTTATCATTTATTTAGTGTGGATTTTTGTGAGTGTGAGTGTCACATGCAAATAGATATTCACGAAACAAATAAGAAGCACTCGTGAACGAGAAGAAAGAGCTGAGGCCAGTGAGAACTGACCACTCTTGATTCTTTCCATGCTGAACATGAGACGTCCGATGGACTTGGGACCGTCGTCATCGTCGTCGCCATCCTCGCCGTCAGAGATGGATTTCAGGAAGAGAAGGTTGCACATGAGGTAGCCGAGGAGGAGGTTCATGCAGACACCGACCCTTTCAAATCTCGTGAAACGGGAAGTGGCAGGACTGCAGAACATCGAGAAGATGGTGTGGTTGTCTATGAATGACCTGTGAACGAGTTACTTGGCGTTTTTCAAATTGTTGGCGTGTGCATTTACAGCATTGCATACACACAAATGAATACAACCGTTAAAATAAAACAGTTTAAAAAAGCTATCATTTTTACAAAAAAAAATCTACGAAACAAAAACAATTTCAGCAAAACATCTTTGACAAAACTGGCCTTGACGCGTTGTACGTGAAAAGATATTTGATGTTAAGTGTTGTGATCTTGGATGCTACGTGGAAAGTTTTCAAGATGGTCTCCCCTTTGAAGCCTTTATGACCGACCCACGAGTTGCACAGGAAGTAATAAATTTTTTTCGACTGAAGATCTGCCACTGACACTTTGGTCACGAACCTATGTTTCAGTGCGTTTGCATTAAACAAAATTCAAAAATTAATTTTTGGCACGTGTCGTTTTGTCATTGTTGTAAACGTATTTTGAGTTATTTATATACTAGCCATGCAGGACTGCTGCCAGAGTTGTAATGCCAGAACCTGAGTGCCACCAAGTTACCTAAGGTCTTCTGTGTCCTCATTAGAAATATGTTCGTTTGCAACCTCTGCAGCACCTGAACACGATGATGGTGATGACGATGATGACGACAATGAAAATAATGACCACGATGAAGATGACGACGACGATGAGGATGATGACGACGACGATGAAGATGATGACGACGATGAAGATGTTCTTCTTCGTTCTCGTGCCTTATCCTTTCAAAACACTGGCGACCATCGACCTCCACAAAACCCGATCTTTAACACTTTGTAGTAGTTGAAATGTGGTGATATTCAACAAGTGATACAAGGACTTCACGAATGTTATTCGTTGTTGACCGCGATTTCTTTTCCCTGCAATCTTTCCAGTAGTTGTTAGATTTTCCATTCCTTCCTTCCGCATGATGTGACCAAAAAACTTTAACTGCCCCCGTCGGATTATCTGTAGTAATTTCCTCTTTTCGTAACCGGACTGTTTTAATACATCCTCATTCGAAGTATAAGAAGTTCAACTAATTTTCACAATTCTTCTCAAAAACCACATCTCAACATTAATCTTTTTTTCCATTTTTTTTAAATTGTCCAGGACTCAGAGCCATGAGTTAGCACAGGAAAAATGTAACAACTTAACAGTTTTAATTTTGTTGATATCCTGATTTTACTGTTGGTGAAGATGTTTTTCATTTTAAAATATGCATTTTTTGCCATAGCTATCCTTCTTTTGATATCTATATCACATTTACAACCTGAGGTAATCAGACTTCCGAGATAATTGAAGATGTTGACTTGTTTCACCTGTTTACCATTAATGATTATGGGGCAGATCGGGGCGGTGTTGCTTTTACAGATAACCATGCACTCTGTTTTGTTGATGTTAATTTGTAAGCCTTTCGTTTCACTTTCACAAATCACTTTGGAAACAATTGTTTGCAGTTTTTCTATTGAATCTGTTATAAGAGCTGTACCATCAGCATATCTTACAATGTTTACTTGATTAGAAAAAAGTAATAAGTGAACGAAGTGCTGTTGATAATAAAAATTGTTGCATTCTTATGCGATGATAACTTATATGACAATCATATTATATAATAACAACTTTAATTATATACATAATGTTGATGGTGATAAAATGATGATGATGATGGTATACATTATAACAAGATGATACTTAAATATATTAGCCTCGTATTTGTGGCACGTCAGTCGATGAGAAGCACTGATTCCTTTTGTGCCGGTCAAGTTGAAGAAAATGCGAGATGTTGTTCCTGCCCCCAATCTGATTCAACAAAAACATGGTCAAAGGTCAAGGTTTGAAGGTCATAAAACTTGTATCGTCCACGCAATGACGGTTCATGTTAACATTATTTAATAAAAAACATGCGCTAGTTCTAATCCAGGTACCTGCTACCAGTTTTAATGATGAGAAGGTATATGTAGTGGTTCTCAAAAGCGTTGTCAGCAAGATCTATCGGCATTTTCTGGCGAATGTAATTAAATTACATAATTTTACGTGCATTAACTTAAAAAATTAGTAATTTTGTAATTAGTATTTTCAAATATTTGCAAAATTTTACTCGAATTCTCAAGTCTTCATCTTTCAACCTGGCCCAAACTGCCAGCATGAAGAATAATACCCAGATGAACAGTACTAAAATGTTTACGTGGCAGTTTTTTGTTGTTATCTCCATCAAATTTTTATCAGCAATACTGAGTGCTTTAAGCAGTTTCTGGAATATACTGTAGCCATTTTGATTTGGTTTCCAAAGAACACTGGCGTTCGTACTATTGGCTTGGACTAGAATTTTATTCAGAGTAGCAATTACAAAACACAGACGTAAAATGTTCTGTGTCGTTAAAATATTTACTTTGCTCGCGAATAGTTTCATAATTTGTCAAATATACACTAAATATTTATTTGAGTGATTCGTTTGTATTTGTTCAAAAGATTTTTATCACAATTGGTTGGAATGTTTGGAAATGCATTAAAATATTTCAAATATTTCAGGACTAGTAGTTATAAACAATAGTTAGTTCATAAAATGCAAAATATATATTAATTAGTTAATTAATAAATAAATAAGCAAATAAGTAAACATCAAAATTGGCGACGCCGTAAACATTATCAAAGATTGATCATGAAAGTATTTATTTGGTTTCGCTGTTTTGTAAATTTGTGAATTAAAGTTTAAAAGCTAATTTTTCTATAAAAACAACTTACTGAAGTTATTTTGTTACTAGTCTTAATCAATTAATTGGATGGAGTAGCAGCAACTGACTAACAACTCACAAGCAAGTCAAAATGTTGTGGCATTAATTATTCACGATGAAGTTACTAATCAATGAAATACTTGACGACCTGCCACATTTTTATGACAATTAATCGTTCATTCCTCAATTGTTAATAAAATGCTGTAACATCCACACCACGCCACGCCACACCATATACACATTTTGTATGCACGCACCGTAAGAGAATGCATGGCGTAAGATGTCTACAAGAATCAAACAGATTGTTGCAGCCAACCGTGCCATCGCGATATAACAAAAACAACATAAAACATGGAACCTAGCTCTGCTACCGTCTGAGTTAACTCACCAACTCGATTAATCATTTTTATACGATTTTCCACGAACAAGCAAAAACGGCTGTAAGGGATGATTTAAGATTACCACGGCACAAACTTCATAGAAGAGTGTTTTGGTTGGGATTAGTTTTTTTATACATAAATAATCATTAAATATTGATATCATTAGTTTGCAAAATTATCAAAAATCGAAACTGTTCGACATGTTGGAAAGATTGAAGCTTGTTGTAATCGGAGACTGCAACTGTGGAAAAGTTAGAAATAGTTAAAACTGTTGAAAATTAATTGTTAATTTAATGTAACTAATGATGTAATTTTCATTAAATTATGAATATAAAAACTAATTGCAGACGTGTTTCATTAGGATGTGCAGCGAGAAACGATTTATAAAAACGTACACACCAACCGTGGGAGTCGACTACGGCGTTATAAAGTAGTTAGCAACTTTCGATTTTAATATTTAGCTGCAATGCAAGCGTCAATTTTTATATTTGGGCGAATAATTATTTCCTAGTTATTTGAAAGGCGAAGAGAAGATAGAAGTTGATGTCTTCGATTTATCAGGAGGTCCATTATTTCACGAGGTCCAAAATTACTTTAAAACATTTCTTTATTTTTATGTTTTGTATATAAATTCAATTCAAAGGTGAGAAACGAATTTTATAAGGAATGCCATGGAGTTTTGTTATTTTATGATGTATCAAACAAAGCAAGTTTTGTTAATCTGGACGACTGGTTAAACGAAATGTTAATGACGTATGATGATATCAATCAGTTCAAGAACCTCCACATTACAATAATTGGAAACAAGGTCGGCAAATTTAAATTTAATTCAAACACGCTTAAACAAATTTAATTACTAGTTAATTAATTAATTAATATAGATCGATAAATCACGAGATATAAATTTCGAAGAATGCTTGAGATGGGCTGAAGAAAGAGGCGTTGATTTGCTGGAGAATTCGCTGACTGATGGAAGGAAAACAAAAGAACTGTTCGAGGTAGAAAATAAATAATTTGTTTACATTTTTTAAAATATTTACACTTTACATTAATATATTCATCATTTATTTTAAATTTCACTGCTGTTGTGAGCACTGTAGTTTGGGAGTAATTCGTAAAATAACAATAACACTGCCTCTTTTACCACTAAATACTCTGTTTAGCTTGTTGGCTTGCATTAGGAACCATTTGTTGTATGTAAGTTGTTTTTTGTATGATAGCCATGCGTGGAACTCTTTTTGTTACGGAAGTGAGATGAGATGGAAATTTTTTGTTTTGAGATGTGGACTGGACACAAACTGGGGAATAAATGGGAAAGACAAAGATACAGACTCTGATAGTTATTGATAGGATAGTATTAATATAATACATGATTAAGTCCATGGCAATATTACCACCAGAAATGTTTAAAGTGTTATTTTTTTACCGATGTGGAGAAACTTGGCAGTTTATGGTAAAGTGATAAATGATAAATAGTGATGAAGATTAATACCACGTATTGAGTTGGTGAGAAAAAGACTTGCATTAACTTGGTAAGCTGCAATAAGCTAAGGCATTGATGGACGATGACGACGACGATGATATTAAAAAACATCTAGAAATTACATCCACAAAGCTAAACAATAATTCTAACTCATCGGGATATATTGAAATTGCGTTACATTTGCACTAACGTAGATTTAGCACTTACAAGATTACTACATTTTATTTTAGAAGATTATATCGTCAATTCTGCAGTACCATAAGCTCGGCTCCAAAAACAGACACTTAAATTTTTACTCAAAGGACCAAATGGATACCATCAACAAAATTCTACTGTCCAAAAGCGATGAAGAGATGTTACTACTAAAAGCTAATTATACATTGTAAGTCTTGCGACATCTTGAAATTACATTGCCAATTTCAAGTCATTACTTAATGTTTTTTGCCATTTTAAATACTAATTAATCAATTAATTAATTAATTTATCAGTTACAATCCTATTATAAAATACAGAAAAGATATAAATCGAAATTTTCGAAAGTTGTCAATGTTGATCCATCCGGACAAATGTTCCGCGTATAAAGGCGAAGAAGCTTTTAAAAAATTAGTTGCCGCCAGAAATAATTTGTCAAAATATTTAAATTAATTATTTTTTCTTTTGTTGCGTTTTCAATAAAAATCTTACAAAACTTTGTGGTCCTAGGCAGATAAATTATATAAAAATGATTAATTAATTGATTGGTGACATAATTTGTTAAAAATTATCAATAGTTGTTGAAATAATTTTGAGCTTGATTATAAGTGTGAGCTAGAACTCCGCTAGATCATTTAAAAAATCAGAAATTTGTTATTGACAGGTGGTTGTAATTTGAGGTTAACCTAATTTTAATAAACTATATGGTTCCAAAATCTACACTTTTTCAACTTAAAAATGTTCATCGTCGAGTTCCAGAGAAAAGGGTCAGTAAAAGCAAATGCAGATTTAGCAAAAGAGTATTGAACACAAGTTAGAAGTGAGAACAAGAAGACGATCGTAAACCGGCGCGTTTATGTTCAATTAATATATCCGATAAATACTTAGGAAATAATTTAGATTACGAGACTTATACATAAATGTGCAAATTTTAAAAATTATTCTATATTTTATAGATAGCCAGTGCAAGAGAACAAGATATGGAGATATAAGAAAAGAGAAAGGTGCACGAGCAACCAGGCGAGCAGCAGAGTTAAAAGCTTTAAAGTTAAAGGATAGAGTGTAGAATCAGGAAGACCATAGTAGAGTGAATTACATTAATCAATCCTAGATAAAACTAAGGAAGTAAGAAGAAGAAAATAAAAGGATGACAATCAACATGATTTAAAAACGATGATGTAGTCATAACAATGTTTTACGAAATGTTTCTTTAAAAGATGTTTCTCAAAAAATTATGCGCATATAAGATGAAGCACTATAATTGATTTTGTTTACAACACAAACTTGTTGTTTAGTCCTACCCTGGCCATATCCACCAAGTTGTGTCTTATAGCTCCACGAGAATTGGCTTCGATCTTCGGTATTGGTAGCAATTATCGCTATATCGGGTATTGTACTTTTCATTTTTGTAATAAATTGCATTTTGATTTGTTTTGTATTTTTTAAATGTCATCGAATGTTTGATCTTTCGTTACGCGATTCGTCGATCTTGTGAGTTATTAGTGTTTTTTCTGTTACTTTACAGTTTACACAGTTACCTGTTACTTATTTAATTACGTTTATATAAATTATAAAATAAATTAATAATAAATACAGTGTTATGTTACGTTATTTGACCTGTGTCAGTCAGTGTCATCATCATCATGCGTGTCTCTCAGGCAGAGAAATAATTAATTAAAAATTATTAAATATAAAATAAATTAAATACCTAGGGTCCCATCATGCCATGATGATCATGGTAAAAAAAACCTGGTTGACATTATGTGTGTTGGACTAATTTTCTGATAATCTGGCTAATTTTATTGATTGAGTTGAGGCTATGCTATGCTATTCTTATGCACTAGTTTCGGTTGAGTTTGTTACACACATCATCCTCCATTGGCCATGCGTGACCATAACAGATTTTACCCTTAGAGATAAAAACTAGCTAACAAGCTAAACTAAACTAACAACACTGACTAACTCTATTTGCTTTGTTATTTTTAATCATTCTCTAATCTTAAACTTTGAATTTAAAAGTTGATTTTTAAATGATATAAAATATTATATGTAAAAAGCTAAAAAGACTTGCAAAATAATTTCATTGAAGTTTACATGTCATTTGATTTATTTTATAATGAACTAATCTAATAATAAAGAAATACTATCTAAACAAACAAGCAATATGCATGTTTTTTAAGTTAGACAATTTAAATGTCGATAAATAATAAACATTAGCTTAAAGTCTTAAATCGTTGACTTCTACAGATTCTTCCTTTTCTGTTTCTTTTTTTTATTAGAGGGCAATTCAACTCCCATGTTTAAAAAATGGCTGATGAAATTGAACTTTCTGATGATGAGTGTTCTGCTAAAAAGCGCAGAAAATTTAATAAAGGCAACAATGATGACGATGACGATGATGTGGTCTTACTAGGAACATCTTTTGATAGTCAAAAGGTTATTCATTCAAGTAATACAGTTCCATATTTAATTAGTGTGTGATATATATCTAAATTAGTGTGCAATACTGTAATATTATATATAATACTATAATTATATATCTCACAGGCACCTGGACAATTGAGGAAGGTTGATGCCCAAAGAAAAATTGAAAGAAACAACCCCATAAAGGAGTTAATCAAATTAAATTCCTTATCAACCAATGAAGCATTGAAATCAATTATGTCAGGACCGACAGCTCGCACGAAGATGACATCTATGTCACCGCAAAACTTCATTCCGACCTCTTCAAACTTGACCCCAAGTCCAACCGTCACTATCACTGTAAAAAAATCACAACAGTTGTCATCAGATGGAAAAATTTCACATTCAATGTCCTCCATTCCTCTGCAGCAGTCTACTAGATCAAACATGGCATTCTCTTCAGCAGTGCCTAAGCCAAAACCATTCATCAGACAACCTTTGCTCATGATGGAATGTGTCGAGGATGACTTAACCGACGTGCAGATCCAAGTTTCGAAGGATTCCTTCTTTAAATATGCTGAAGCACTTGAAAAAATAAGACTGGCTAACCAGAAGGCTAAACAGTACAGTCAAAATCGTTAGTTTCATTTAAATTTTTCGGCTACAATTCTTTTTTAATGCACCGTTGACATTACAAATTTTTTATCAATACAAAATTTGTTTCTAATTTCAGAACTCTTGAAAAAAATGGCAAATAACATCAGCAACAAAGTTGGAGATAATAATAACATTAATAACAATGGCAACAACAATAACAATAATAACTGTAATAATAACATTGATAAGATCAATAATAGCAACAGTGAAAATAGTGTCGGTCAATTGATGTTCCAAAATGTTCCAAGCATGAAGAGGACTAACAACAATAACAACAGCAAAATTCGTAAAAATAATGATGATGACGACGACGATGTTGAAATAATAAGCGCAGGCGGTGATGGTAATAGTAGCAGTCTTTGTGGAGGTGATGATAGTAGTGTTCAAAGTTTTGTGGGAGAAAGTTGTTTGAAGAATCCCCCGACATTCAAGGGCAAGAAGAGGGGTAGAAAACCGAAAAATAAATTGAATGAAGGTCAAGGTTGTAGTGAAAAGTTTCGTTAATTTGTTGTTCCACTGTACATTTTGTAATTGTTGTAACAAGCTAAGATATATTTTTTTATTAATTATAATGATTATAATTATGGTTATAATTATTAATATTTTATAATGTTACTTAATCGTATTAATGATAATAATAAATATTGTAATATCATATTATTGAAACAGATCGGGGTAAGGTTACACATGAGGTCCCATCCCTGAAAAGGAAGAATGATGATCTGCTGTTTTGGGTCGGTTGACATTATTTTATGATTTACAATTTTCATCAAATCCTTTATTTTAATATAGTCAATTAATAGTAATTGCAAATATTAATAATTTATATGATCAGCTGCAACCATAATTATTATATCATTGCATGTTTATGAAGGATTTAACAGACGAGAAGGGCACAGAAGACGACGTCAATGACATCGACTACACGCCAAACATCTCCACGGTGAAACAATTTAAATTGAAAAAACTTCCAAAACGACTGAGCAGCAGCAGACAGCAAGCAACCAATTCCTTCACTGATAACTTACCAACCTCACTACCTGGCACGTTGACATCTTCACAAGATTCGAATGTATCATTTGTAAGATCATCGTCATCCAAGGCAACTGTTAATAACTTTAGTAGTAACGTCAGGAGTATGAGGTTAACCCCAACTATGCCTATGGTAGAGCTTGAACTCTTAGATGTTAATCGTTCCCCTTTTAAAAAATCATCTGCAATGAAATGTCATTCCATGGCAAAAGTTTCTAGAAACGTTTTTCAAAATGTTACCAGTGATAAATGTAAACCGGCAACACCAACAATAACGTTGACATCATTAAAGATGACACAGCCCTCGAAAATCATACCATTCGACTCAAAAACTTCCAACTCGATGTCGATAAATAAAAAACCACCAACGCCAAAGGATGCTATAATTTATAATGACAAAAACCATGACGATTATGCTGTCGAGAAAATTAGTCAGTTTATTTTTCATAATAATTATTCTCATTTATTAACATATATTTGTTTATTTATTAGGTTGCAATCATTGATATATTTTTAATTCTTTAATGAATTTTTATTGTCAGATGGGTTTGAGATGCCCTTGTTCTCCTACTTCTACTCATGCAAAGGTCCTTCTTGGATTAATGATGGTGCTGGTGATGTCAAGTATCATTACTTTTTTAATGTTAGTCACTTTGTTGATTGGTTGGTTGGTTGGCTGGCTGGCTGGTTGATCGGTTAACTGATTGATTATATTTTAAATAACAGTTTTTTTGACAATCAGAATGTTAAAATCAAAAATTTTAACATTTTTGTTATTTTGTTATAATTTTTTCATAACTCCAACATTTATATCCTCCATCAAATTGATGAGGGATATAAATGTTAGAGTTCACATAAAAAATATTTTTTCAATCAATCTCAGTCAATGAATTTTTTTTCAGTTTGTCACATTTAGCAACATTATTATTGACATTTTTTCCTCACCTTTGCCCTCATCATCATCATCTGCACTCATAACATGAACATCTACACTGCCAGTGCCACATCTGCAATGCCAACCTGCCAAGCAACTTCGCAGCTATGTTACACTTGTTGGAGCATGCTGAGATGAAGAGCAAGTCGAAGAAATGCAACAAGGTATGCACCCTCTGCTATAGATTCTTCAGCTCTCTCTCACAGCTCTCAGAACATGTTGAAAATGTTAGTGAATTGTCATTTCAGTGATGGGTAATTTTAATAGGGTGGTCTACTCGCTCTTTTATTTTGACCCTCCTGTGTAACTCAGGTTAATTTTTGTTGTGATTTTCAGGTGCACAACAACTACATTGTTAGGAACAATAGAGTTGATGGCCTCTCTATGACCACTACCAGTGTCAGCAATAAAGGTAAGAACATAAATGAAACGTATTGCAGCATCTGCGAGTTAGACGTGAAAAATCGGGCAGCGTTGAAGAATCACATGGTTTCAATACATCAGAAATATGGAATGCCCTACAAATGCTCACTTTGCTTATTTGCTTCCAGCTGTCGGGTTGACGTTATTGACCATTTCAAAGAAGTCTGTTTCCTTTATTATGCTGTAATAAATATAATTATTATTTTTTATTGTTATCTTTTTCATTCACTTTTTAATTATTCAGTCCTTTTCAAGTTTTTCTTGATTTAATTTTAAAAACTGGTATTCACCTTGTAATCCCACAGCATCATCGAGGTTCTCCTGACATGATGTGTTTTGTCTGTCTGAAGGTCATTGTGGGAGGGGTCAGAACAAATGTCAAGGTCAATGATAGGAAGAGGATTGTGAGAATGCTGGATTATTATAATCATTTGTTGGTTAGTCCTGCTGATACCAATGATAGCACTGATGATAAACTGAATGACGATGACTACCCTGCAGTTGCATATGAGTTCGCAGATGTCCAAAAAATGTTTTTCATGTTCACTGTCGTTCATAACCAATGAAGAGCTTGATGAGCATGTATCAAGAGATCATGTTTTTACTACTCAACTTATTCACGGTTGGTTGATTAACTGATTGATTGATTGATTGAGATTGATAGACTGGTTGATTGACGAGCTGTCATTTGACTAGTTAGATGAATATGCATAATGGTGGTATGGGAATGGTTTTTGAAGGATAATTACTGCAAACTACCATCAATTCAAGCTGGCCTCCTATGGAGTCAAATGCAGAAAAACGATTTTTTGAACAAACAGACGTCCAGCTCACTAAGATTGTATGTTAGGCCAGGCAGACAACAAAAGCTTTATCACGTGTTGCATAAGGAGTTAAGGTTACTTAGATTTTTTTATTGTCATTACAATTCTCTCTTCAGTATATTTCAGAAGCATTAAAAACAAACACGCAGTGCATGTAAATACACGTGAAAAAGTGCATCACACACATTGCATGTGATGGGTATGGTTCTATTTGCAATTGAATCCAGTCCCTGCAACTACAGTTCCAGGCACTTTACCGTTATGCCATCGCACCGCCCAGAGAGAGATCCACAAACATTAATTATGGATATGAATTAATTAATGGATTTTTTATTTTGTAATGTTTGTTCTAATAACAAGCTGTTTTATTTGACTGATTAGATCTAAAAAATGCACATGTGTGGAATGTGGGACGGATATAAATAGCGATGCAGGACATTATCGGTGGGTATCTTTTTGTTTTTTCCCTCTATCTATCTATCTATCTATCTATCTGTCTGTCTATCTATTTATCTATCTATTTATCTATTTATTTATTTGATTCTTCATTCATCCAATTCTTTGCTCACCTATTAATTTTTATTATCTGTTTATCTAATCATTCATTCATTCGTTTATTTATTTGTATAATCATCAGTCATCCATGTATCTAATATATCTAATATCTCATTGTTTTATTAATTAATTCATTCATTTGCTCAAATATTCTTTGATATAATTTTTAAATCGTTAAATCACTCTCACAATACCACTGTCATTTATTTTATATATATATATTAGAGATATGACTAAAAATTTTTTTTGGCAATTTTTGGTTTCCCATGCCACTATGAGTGGAGAAATTACATTTTAAAACTGAAAATACCATTTGAAAGTGTTGAATCTTAAAAAAGTTCACCCCCCTAAGCTGAAAACTTAAGTAGACAAAAGAGAGTTGTGATAGTGGTCAAAGAAGTAAAAATCTTATGGAAAAAACTGAATCTTCCAATTCAAAAAGGCAAATCTACAGTGGAAAGAAAAATTCAGCATGTACTAAACAAGTATGAAAAAAACAGCAGAAAACCAGGAACGCAAGACTTCACCAACTTGTTCAACTTAACTGATGAAAATGGAGAATAGTTGTGTAGGAAGATAAAGCCCTCTATAATCTTCAGATGTCTACAAATGGTAGAGCTGGCTACTGCACCACAATTGAAGATACACAAGGAGTTCATCCTAGAAAACTAAAGTTGATTAAGCAAAAAGCCAGTCAAGATACTAAGGATGATTTAAGCAGTGAAAATGAAGAACAGCAAAGAGTCAGTCAAGATACTAAGGATGATTTAAGCAGTAAAGATGAAGAACATTTTAACACTGAAGAAGAAAAACAAGATTCTGACAGTGGTTCTCAAGATTCAGAGACTTCGACAACATGTAAAAGACAAAAAACTGATTATGCAATAAATTTGGTGACAACAGCAAAACTGCAAAAGATGGAATTTCTATTCCAACTCTAAGTCAAAGTGGTGTTTACAAAGCTACAATGAAAGCAGGAGAAAAATTAAAAGAACATTTTATTGAAACTCTAAGAAACGAAAAGTGGAGCTTGCACTTTGATGGGAAGCACATAAAGAATACAGAGTACCAGGTTGTAGTTCTAAAAAATGAAAATAGAGAAGTTAAACTAGCAGTTCTTGCACTGATAAATGGAAAAGGTGAAACAATATTTAAAGGAATAAAAACTGTGCTTGATGAATATAAGCTATGGCCTGCAATTAAGTTAATAATTTCTGATACAACCTCTGCAAATACAGGAAAATCTGTTGGGGCAGTCACACGACTACAAAAGCATTTTGTTATGCTTGGATTAGACAAACCTCTTTATATTGGATGCCAGCATCATGTTCTTGATACATTACTAAAACATGTGATGAATGATTATTTTGAAGCAGCAACAACCTCGCCTAATCTCAATTATTGGTTCATTAGCAGAATAACAGAAGAGTACCAGCAACTGAAAGCATCTTTTGACAATTCTGGAGATGCTCTGAAGGAAGAAGAAGAAGTTGTTTGGAGAGATGATATGGCTTTCCTTCATCACTTGATCACTTGTTACAGACAGTTTAAGAAAACAGGATGCTTCCCTAAAGTAAAATTCAGAACTTTGCCAAATATAAGCAATGCAAGATGGAATAGCTGAGCAATCTATGCTTTGCTAGCTTATATTTTACTTCCAGAATTTCGACAGTCAGCTGAAGATCAGTCATCATGTGACTTTATTAGTGGCACGTGGAGTGACATCTGGTTTTCTGGTCAGGTTTATAATGAGGATAACTTGGCAGCCGTTTGCAAAAATCACTCAAAGGCAATAAAGACTTTAAGGACTTTTTGGTCGGTTGAGCCGACTCCAATCCCAACTCAAAGGTCAAACATTTGTGCTGAACGTGCAATTAAAGTTCTGCAGAATTTACTTCCATTGTGCAAAAGCATTGAAAAAATTAACATTAAATTTCTTTTGACAAACGAACACTAAAACCTGTATGTTTGTATTTTTGATTAAAAAAACCATTTTGTACAATGTATAATTGTATATATATAAAAATTTGATTAAGGGGGTGACATTTTTTTAAAGTTGACACTTGCCATTGGATTTTTCTTGATCTTTGCATTAAAACTCCACAAAAAATAACATGGGGATAGGGTCTTTAAAAATTGTCATATCCCTAATATATATATATATATATTTCATTCGTTTGTCCGTCCATCTGTTGACCTACATATTCAAAAATCCGTTTTCCTGGTTCATTCATTTCACTCATTCTCTATTTGGTTGATTGTTTGTTGAAATCAGGAGCAAGCAGTATTGCTCGGTGTGTTCGTATGCAACGTGTTGTTTGCCAGCCTACCGAAAACACATCAAGGCCATGCATGCGTACAAGTCTGTTAACACACTCCTATTCCTTAAAAAGTCATCCAGCCACCATCCAGCAGCTAAGTTTGTCAACAGGACAGAGTTATATTGTCAGTGTGGTTATGCCAGTAACCAAGGGAATGTCATGGGTAGGTTTTGTGATAGCAGAACTAAAGTTTCTATCAATTTTTATTGAATTAAGTTTAATTCGATTGGCTATTTTATCGGCTTGAATGAGACGTTAGCAATATTATTAGTAATAAAGGTAATGACAATTTTGATACTTATTAAGCCTGCCACATGGTGGCGTGTATGAAGCTCACCTGCTACACATCCCAGCCAGCGAAATCGCAGGACCCATACATCGAGTACAACTACGCAGACGACTTCCTGTATATGAACAGACACGAAGGTTTGCTGTATACAAGTTTGTCTGTGCTGCAGTTTCAATGATGTTGATGTTATTTTTTTTAAAATATTTGTAAAAATTGTTAAAGTGCCGTTGGTAGCAACATTGATAATTATAATATATACACCGAGATAACTTACCGGTGCATCATTAACGCTGTTTGCATTAACTATTACAATGAGTGATATTTGTTGTTCAGTTAAGCAGGAAGATGAAGAGAGCTGTGTCAGCTATGGAATGCAAACAGGCAGTTCTCCATCAACCAATAGAAAAAGTTGTCCTTTCATTTTAGTCATTTTAAATGCTTATTTATTAAATCGTAGCAGTTTTGAATTAATTAATCATTAGTTTATTTTGAAATTGGTGTAGTATTTTGATGGTTATTTAACTCAGGTAGGTGCATGATTGACAAAGGGCGTGAACCAACCCCAGTAGAGATGTGTCGGTCAATAATTGAGGATGTTCTGGACTGCGTGTTCCCTGTTGAAACAGTCGTAGGAGAGTGCCTGGACGAACTGTTGAACAGAACTTTTTCAACGATCAGAAAGATTGGTCGGTCTATGTCGTTTACAAGATAGTCACTATCATCATTTTAATCATCATTATCACATATTGCGTCACCGTTACTTTCTCCTCAACAACTTCACTAATCATCGTCAGTCTTGATGGCGTTATCATCATCACTACATGCTTTATAACAATCATCATAACAATTGTTATCCTCAATATAATCGTCATTATTGTATATACCATCTTGACCCACATTCAGATAAGCGGGATAGCCTAAAAATTGCAAGGGAGAGGAAAGCAATGAGGAAAAAGAGACGTAACAGTGTTCCCCGTCGTGCCATTCAACAACAACATACAACCACCCACGAAGCTGATGATGTGTCCATTAAAACGGTTTTATTTTTTTGATTTTATTAAGATTTCTTTTAAATATTTAAATGATTGCAAAATTGTTTTTTAATGTATCATTTTAAATTAAAATTCAAACGGATACGATTTATTTATTTAAGTATTTATTTATAAATGTCTTCTACAGGAACCTGGAGACGAGTGTACGGATGATAATAACAACGTCATAGACGAACATGCAGTCTATACCAGTGGTAACGTCATTGGTGAGATCATTGATGACGTCAGAGAAGGGGCTACGGAGGATGAGGAAAGGGATTTCGAAGTGAAAGTAGAGATGGAAGAGAGTGGCACTGACTCTGGCATTTCAAAAGTTAATGCATCTCTAGAATGTAATGAACATGTAACAGTGTGTAGTGATCCTGCCGACGTCAGTGATAAAGTTGCTTATGATGTTGTACCCGGAGAGACTGCATCTTTGATCAACTCCGTTGACTATGATCGCGATGATAATGTAACTGCTAATCCTGATAGCCATACTGAAAATTCGGAGACTTGTTTTCAGGATGAAGATGCCGAATTTGTGAAGAAGGAAGTGGATCACGTCGAGAATGGATATAATCCTGTAGAGATGAATGCCGATGATGAAATTGATTGCATCGAGATGAGTCAAGCTGTTGACTGTGTTGGGGTGAACAGAAATGATGATGTTGGTGATGAAAGGGAAGGAGGTATAGGTGAGTCTTTTCAAAAGGAGGAAAATGTTTGCGTTGAAGATAACAGTGATTGTGATGAAATGAATGAAAATGATGGCGCTGGGATTGGAAATGATTGCGATGAGAATGAAGATGGTTGTGATAAAAAGAATGAAGATGATTGTGTTGAGAATGAAAATGATTGTGTTGAGATTGAAAATGATTGCATTGAGAATGAAAATGATTGCATTGAGAATGAAAATGGTTGTGATAAAAAGAATGAAAATGATTGCGATGAGAATGAAAATGATTGTGTTGAGATTGAAAATGATTGTGATAAAGAGAATGAAGATGATTGCATTGAAAATGGAAATAATTGCGTTGAAAATGATTGCATTGAGAAGGAAAGTTATCATGATAAAAAGAATGATGGTTGTGTCGAGAGTGAAAATAATTGTGCTGCAAACGCTTGTGTTGAGAACAAAAATGATTATGATGAAAGGAATGAAAATAATTGTGTTGAGGATGAATATGATTGTGATATAAAGAATAATGTTGGTTGCATCGAGAACGAAAATGATTGTGTTGAAAAGAATGATGACGATTGCTATGAGAAGAATGAAGATGAATGCGTTGCTGAAAATGAAGTCAACCTTGATGCTGTCGCGAATGCTCAATCGGTGAATGTTGGAAAAATGGAGCCTGATGATACCGGCGACAATGATTGTGATTCCTTCTTTGGTGAGGTTGGGAGCCGTGATAAAAATCTTAAAAGTGTTGAGGACGACGATGATATTTTATTAAGCGACCACAGTGGTGATCATATTGCCATGAATAACAGCAGTACAGTCGGTGATGTACATGGCTTAAATGAGGTGGAGGATTGTGATGCGAACTGCAACGACGATGCCGGCGCCGATGATTTGAACTGTGCGACTGAATTGCAGAAAGGAGGTTGCAAGGGTGATGACGATTGCAAAAAATGTAGTGATGATGAAAGCGAAATCATGTTAAGTGACGTTGGTGAAAATACGATACAAAAGGAAACCCGCCTGTCCCTCTCAGAAACTAATGGTGATTATGACATGGATTGTGATGTTGATGATGACGTGCTGATTGATGTTGATCCATATGTCGAAGAGGCTATTGACTGAATTGTTCATGTTTTAAGTTAATGTGACATTAACGATACGAGATGATAATATTTAATTAAATGTCAAATTTAACTTTTTTTTTTATTGCGTTTACGTTTTACATTGTTTAATAAAACCCTACTTCTCATTTTCGTAACAGCTGTCTCACTGAAAACGTGTCGTTTGTATTTTTTAGAGTTAATATTGATATATGTGGTTTGCTGAGACCATAGGTATATATCCATCCACGGCTG
>NW_008705398.1:5444321-5497930 GCF_000326865.2 Helobdella robusta | reverse complement strand
TCAACTCATTTACCACAGAAATTAAATTTAAAAAAATTTATTATATTATATATAAATATAAAATTTAGAATATTGAATGTTTGTTGGTTTTGTTTGGTTGGTATGCGGAGGAAGGAAAAGGACACATGCAAAACGTTGGCGCATCGGTAGACGTGAAATTCCACAAATTAGATGTCAAATTGTGTATTTTTATAATATTTATTTGGTTGGGCTTGGTGAAAACTAAAAGCCAGAGATTAGAATGCGTAGTGACTGGTGGCTCTCAGTCATTTATTAATTGTAATGGCTATGGGTTGAATTTAAAAAATGTATCACACCTTACACTTAGAGATGTTCTCATTTCCGTCCAGTCAGAAGACGTTGTTAGTGACAGTGGTTTGATTAGTAGCAAGGATGCGACTGTCATTGCATCGTCAAACACTACACTTAACTTGGATTTCTCTTATAATGAGATTCAAGTTTTGGAATTTTCACCTTTCACCGAACTTCAAGGGCTTCGTGGACTCAACATATCTCACAACCACATTCGAGAAATACTCGCAGATGGAATTATTCTTGATGACCTGATATCTTTAGACATTAGCTTCAATTATTTAACTACACTATCTCTCAAACTGACTTACATGCTGCCAAGCTTAGAATATTTAAACATTAGTGCTAATCATTTTCTTTCAATTTCTATACCTAATTTTGATAACTTGAGAATACTCGTGTTAAAAAGTTCAAATTTTTTAGCTAATATAACAGGCCGACTACAAAATAGCTTACAAAATGTCATCATTGAGGATAACAAAGAATTAAAATATATATCTAATGAAGTGTTTGAAAATTTGACTTCTCTTTCTCTTTTAGACCTGAAATTTAACAATTTAAATAGCTTCACCTTTTTGGAAAATATTTCAAGACATCAAATTCCATTAATTAACGTTGCTGGGAATGCTTTCAAATGTCATTGTTACGAAATGAGTATAGTCTTCAAAGTATTCAATTTTCTCATATCATTGGAGAATGCTTCAAAACTTATTGGGTTTTCCTGTGTGGATGATTTCAACAGCATTGAATATTCTTCTCTGTTTGAGTTGTATCAGGGATGTACAAGGTATATTCAATCTATTCAATCTGGTATCTACTTGGCAAGAGTCAATAAACCATTGGTTGTACCTTGTAGTTGGAAGGCTAAACAAGATAATGAGACTTCATCTTTATTTTTAACATTGTCCTCTTCTTTGGCATCTTCACCACCACTGCCATCAAATTTTTTGGTGTTTTGGGTGACCAATAGGAATACAACATTTTATAGAAACTCCAACACTACACTCAGTTTGTATAATAGTTATAATGATGATTCACAACTGAGTAGATTCAGCATTCTGCCTAACAACAACCTCATGATCAGAGATGTGTCGACATCTGATGCTGGCAGATTTGTTTGCTACGTAGCTTCAAATGCAACCACTTTTGAAGATGAATTCACTTTTCACAATCACACAAATAACATAACATCTGCTATTGGCTCAAAACTCAAAACTTTATTAACAAGGTCAAGCATGCAAATTATGAGCAACTTTACGGTCATCATCAAACTGGACTACAGCATTCTGTCGACCACAACCATCTGCAGCATCATCGTAGGCTTTCTGACAGCTGCTGCTTTTTCATTCCTCTCAATAATTCTTGCAGTGGCTCGCTACACTGCCAACAACTGCAGCAAGAAGGCGAAGAGGAAGAAGAAGAGCATCAGAGAGATTCTCGTGAAGATGAGTGGCTTCAAATCAGCTCAGATGGATAGGCTTTCTGCTTACAAATCTGCTAAGATGGATCAACTTCTGGCCTTCAAGTCTGCAACCATGGATCAGTTCTCTGCTTTCAAATTGGCTCGGATTGATAGGTTTATTATTTTTACTATTACTATCATTTTCCTCATTATTTAAAATTTTTACAATCAATTTATAAGTTGTGTTGAAAGGATTTGATGCCAAACTTGAATATGTCAACTATGATAATGTTGGTTATGATGTGTGCTGTCACATTCTTGTAATTCTTGCAATGAAATATTCATGACCTATGCAAACCAGACTGCGAACATACAAGCAATCAACTGTGACGACGGTGTTGAGTCACATGGACCGGATGAGAGAGCACTACTACAACCAGTCAACCAGGATCAAGGAAAACTGCAGTCTGCAGGTTGACAGGCTCAGAGAAACTTATGAAAATGGGTTTGTGGCTGTCTAGGATTAATATTGCTGTGTTTGTTGATGTGTGGTTGGGATCATACGTAATTGCTATTTAATGGTGTCAACTTTTTGGGTAGGCAAAAAGTATTCAAGGTACCATTGTAACTTGACATTTTTATTTTGTTAAAGTTATGACTTCATTACGTCATTTTCATCATTGGTTGTTGTTGTTATGAAAAGTTTTTGTTTTGTTAGTTAATGTGTGTAATTGTTATATTGACATGTTATTGCGATTTCAAAATGGTTCTGTCCCGAATGTCATATAATGTATTTATTTGTATGGTCCTGTTCATCTTATACTTACATACAGACACAATTTGACTCTTTGAAATGTAAATGACAACAGGTGTGGTCGATTGAAGGATTACAAGTGCCAGCGTATCGAGAAGATGAGAGAGAACTACCTGATACAGGTGAACAAAATCAGAGAGTACGGCTTACAGCAGATATCAAGACTGAGGGACCAATACAAAATGCAACAACAGTACCTCCTCAAGTTGCTCGAACTCATTGAAGTCGGAAACTGTATGACAGTCATCGAAGCTGAATGTCTGAAAACTGAATCGGCCATTTTCAACACCGACATCCCTATCAATATTGATGCTAATTCATTAGGAGTGGTGGGTGGTGTTGGTGAAATGGATGGCAGTGGGGACCAGTCTGATGGGGAAATCATAATTGAGCCAGGACCAGTGCTTGGTGATGTAAGGGAGGGTGATGGCAACAGTGCTGCTGCTGCTGGTGGTGGTGGTGGTGCATCTGGAAGACTTCATAATTGTAAAGTTCATTATAAAATTAATTTGACGTCAAAATGTGGTAACAACAACAACAATAAAAACAACAACAATAATAATAATAATAATAATTATGACAGCGAAGATGACATTAGTAATCAAGCACATTCTAGTACAAGACACATCGGTTGCATTAATTTTGAAACATGCAAAGGTCATTCTCATCCCTCTCATCATCCTCTTCCCAACGAGTCAGGCATGCAGTCGACAACTGATGACATTTGCGATGATGAATTTGATTTGGAGCTGACGAAATCTATCAGCGAGATCGAGAGAATATGCAGAGAGGGTATTGAAAAAAGTGTAGAACACTTTCAACACTGTTTCTTCATTTCCGATCATTCGCACATCCCTGAAAGAGGGATCCAGTCCAATAAAGAGTGTGACAATCGTGATAAGAGAGGTGAAGCTCAGAGATGCAGTGATGATGAAGAAGTTTTTGTCGATTGTTACACAACACCCCCCACGTCACAAACGAAAAAAAAATTAAAAGCAACTAGCAAGGGTACCAGGAGCTGTCAATCAACATCTACCAGTCCAACACACTCCTTACCTAATTATAATTTTTCATCTTTTTTCTTCAATGATGATGATGATGATGGCTGCGAGTTTTATCGGAAGAAGAAGAAAGAAAAGAAGATTAACAAAGATTCAAAAAGTCGTTTATCTCAAAGGGAAAACTTTTACATCGAAGACAACCGACTTGTTAACTTTTCAAGCTTGAATTTACTGAAGAAAGAAAACAAAGGTGGTCTAGAAAAAAATAATGTCAACAAAAATAAGATCTGCAACAACAATAACGTGGAAAAAGTCATCAACAACGACGACGCCGCCAACAACAGGTCATCAACAAATGTTGCCCAACATGACCAGCAAGTGTGCCCTGCAAAGAAAAATCGCCCCCTTAGCTTACTCTGTCTCAAACCCCCGAAATCACACCGCCAGAAGACGTCATATTCTCCGAACGTTGTTTACAATAATAATAATAATAATAATAATTTTGATTGTAGTACTGATGATAAAATGGTGTCATTACTGTCGATGAAACCTCATTTAATAAGCTCCACCCAAACCCAGTTAAGTTGCTCCAGTTACAACACTGCACGTGATGGCGAGGAGGACTATGAAGATGTCGATGATCACAACGACGTCGGTGGGATTCTCGATGATGATTCTAAAATTGTTTTTGTGGTGGTAGGTGACTCTGTTGCAGAGGCTACAACTTCTACCTCCGCTACTACTACTACTACTACTACAAATAATAATAAAAACAACAACAAAAATAATAATAATATCCCTGCTTCAACATCCATAAGTACTTCTAATTCAGGTGCATATGCTACTACTACAACTTCCATTTCTTGTACACCTGTTGCAAATACTACTGCTACTACTTCTACTACTACTACTACTACTACTATTGCTGCGGCTGCTGCTGCTGCTGCTACTACTACTACTAACTAATAATAATAGTTAATATAATTAATCAATAAATTTAAAAAATGAAAAATACTCAGTTATTTAAGTAATCGTCCTCATTTGAGGTGGCAAAATTTGTTTTCTAGATAATAAATGTTATCAACCATATTTCTGCTATGCTACTGAGACAACTTTTTACCAATTTAATGAAAGATTACAGTAAAAGTCCTGTCAGCGTAAACGAGTTGTGTAACCAATTGTTATAATAATTAATGTCACATAGAGTAGGATATTGATGTCGTTATGGTAAAGTGCCACCATTGGAATAATTTACTGGATTTTTAATACATTCGTATGTATATTACTGTTGTAAACATATCCGGTTAAATGTACATACATACATGTATATGTTTTTACATATAAATATAAACATATACATGTAAAAATTATGGTCTATTACCAACATTTACATGTATATGTGTGTATATATATATATATATATATATATATATATGTGTGTGTGTGTGTCTGTGTGTGTGTCTGTGTAATACACTGCTCACATATATTCATGTGAAACTTTGTAGGCCATAGACCACACATTACATTTATTATTATTATTATTATTGCACTAATCAATGATTATTAATGTTGTTGTATAATATTTAATGCTTAAATGTTTCTGGTTTACTTTTTTACGCAATATATATCAGTATTTTATTTCTTGTCATTTCTGTACTCTGCTATATATATATAAATATTAGGTTGAGTTTATCTGATGTGCAGTTGTTTAAAAATATCTCAGCATTGTATGCGTCGTTCAATTTGCAATTGAGTTTTTCAATTTTTCGTACGACGAATTTTTGTTCATAAACAAAATTTTTATTAATTTCTTGCATTTTCGTTTAGATATTTATTTATTTTGTTATGAATATCCGTATTCAACACTGATGATGACAAATGATTGCCGAAAAAAGCTGAAATTCGTCGTACGAAAAACTGAAAAACTCAATTGCAAATTGAACAACGCATGCATTGCTCTGATATTTTATACTGCTTACATGCGTTTGTCATTATTTTACTATGTTACACACACACACACAAACACACACACACATACACTTGTCATTATTTTACTGTTACACACAGACATACATACATACATACGCACACACACACATATGACATTACATATATATTCGTTAAATATTAAATTCAAAAGGTTTTATTTATATACTAGCACTTATAATTCTTGCATATTACTTATTTACACATATTACTTAATACTAGTCGTTCAACATTGTATAAAGTAAATTTCAAAGTATAAATTTGAAATTATTGGACAGCAGTCTTATCTTATATGATGTAAATGTTCTGAAGCAGTTTATGTAAGTCTTATTTACGATCTGTGACATCATTTACATAAATTTATTTGTTTTTTTTTTTACATAAAAGTTTTCATATTTAAAAAAAATTTATATGAAATCTTATTAAATTTATTTAATTTTTCTTAGTCTTCAAGTCAAGGAATGTTGTGTGTGTGTTGTGTGTGTGTGTGTGTGTGGTATGTGTGTGTGTGTCTTTGTGTTATCATTTTTATACACAATCAATGCAAAAGGGCAGTTTAATCAAAACTAGTGTTCTCTACTCAAACAATAATTAAATGTACGTTCTTATGTATTTGTAATGTTATCTGTTGATGTTTATACATTGGTGTTGTAAATTTAATTTATCATTTAAAAGTTAATCAAAGTAATGGATAGAATAGGATAGTAATATTATTGGTTGAACACTTAATTATTAATTAACCGACCATCCATCCTTTTTTTGTCTCTTTTTTATTATTTTAACTTATTGTTTTATTCCATTTTACTCATTTTTTTAAATATTTTTCCTTCTATCTATCTATCTATCTATCTATCTATCTATCTATCTATCTATCTATCTATCTATCTATCTATCTATCTATCTATCTATCTATCTATCTATCTATCTATCTCTCTTATTAACTTAGCGTTGAAAATATTTCATTGTATTGCTCAACCTATTTCTCTCTCTCTTTCTCTCTCTCTCTCGCCTATCTCATTTTTGTTCTTTCTCACTTTTTTCTCATTTTCTATATCTCATTTTTGCAATTTAGCATTTCCTTTCTCCTCTCTCTTTCTCTCTCTCTCTCTCACTCACTTTTTCTCTCCTTTTTTCCATTGAATAATTATCTTTATTTTTTATTTAACGTTTATTCAAGCAATTTCAAGCGAACTACTCATTTATAATAAACGTTAGACTTAACTGTGTCATACATTTACCCTCAATTATATATAATTAATTATATATAATTAATTATTATTGATTAATTAATTGATTGGTTGGTTGGTTCCACATACCATGGAGGTGATCAATATTATTATTACCGTAATGTGGACATATCTAAATTATATTTCAAAATGCTATACGGTTTTTATAGCGAAACTTAAGCAGCAGCACTGTTTACAGCACATATATATACATATATTTATGGTTTTTATACATTTTGTACATAATTTTGATGTATATATATCATATGCGTATTTAACGAAATCATTGGTAGTCTATACTATATCAGATGAATATTTAGATGCATGCACTTTGTGTGAAACATTCATTGCATATTTACTTACAGGTATGTTCATAATTATTTATGCATTTTTCCTCTTAGATTATTATAAAGATAATAATTGGAGGACATTTTAGATCAGTACAATTATATATGTCCAATATATCCAGTTGTAATTGGATATACTTTGTTTTCATTGGTTTTTTTAATTTTTCTTCGTTTTGTTAGCAGTTAATTTGTTTTGTTTGTGTTCACCATAAAGTTCTGGATGTATGTTCGCATTTTGTTGTTTTTTGTTTCATCTTCAGATTAATTCACTTTTAGTTTTTTCATCAATATCATCATCGTCAGGTCATTCATAATAGTTTGCACACCTTTTACTTTGTGGTTGTACGCTGCGCCACCATCAGACATAATTACACTTCGTAACATGCTTGCAGGTCTACATAATTGGAAGGCTTCATTTCATATGTGCATGCAGACTTCGTTAAATCATTTTGATCATTTTTCTTCTCATCATATATTTCAATTCATTTATCGTGCTATCAATTATTAGCCATTATTTATCGAGATTTGTTTACTTATCACGCGATAAATTATTTCCACATGCTGTTATCATTGAATGAGTCGTTTAAACTTCTAATGATAGCAGTAGAGATAAATATTTAAAATGGCTTACCTTTCATAAGTACCTACTACCATAAGATGTCATTTCTTACCTGCAAATTAAAAAAAAGGTTTCTTGTGTTATAACAAATTGTCGAACTTGGTTTTCAACATGTCTTCAAAGATTTAAAACAAAAAATATTACAATTCAACTCTAGAGACAGTTTTCAAAAAGTAAATCTACTCAAACTTATTTTAAAACTATAAGCGAGCATTTATGCAAACGAAATTAGTAATTAAAGAAAGAAAAGGTTGATTAAAAGCGTTTACAGTGTAGAATAATTCGTAAAATTTTTGAGAAACGGTTGTAGACAAGAAAAGAATATAAAACGTGATTATAAAGAACTAGCTACTAAAACGGGAAAGTTTAGAAAAAATGAAACATCTTCAGAGTAGTAAGCGACAGATTTTTCTACTTCTTTCTCGCGTCTTATCCTTCCAAGACATTGGCGACCATCGACCTCCACAAAACCTGATCTTTTGTAGCAGTTGAGATGTGGATGTATTCAACAAGTGACACAAGGACTTCACAAATGTTATTCGTTGTTGACCGCGATCTCTTCTCACTGCAGTCTTTCCAGTAGTGGTTATATTTTCCATTTCTTCCTTTCGCATAAAGTGACCAAAAAACTTTAACATACTCATTGGAGATAAGAGAGGTTCAACTAATTTTCGTAATTCTTCTCAAAAGTCAGTAGCATTAATCTTTTTTTTCATTTTTTAGAAATTGTCCAGCTTTTATGTTAGCGATAGAATGACGTTTTTTGCACGCATTTAGAGTTTTTGGTAAAACAGCTAATGATTTAATTTTCAACTGTCATTATTCAAAATGTCTAAAGACAAGGTTTGTCTTATTTTCGGTTTATATTTATTTTTATCATCTTATCTATTTTATTTTTAACAAAAACTCAATAATCGAGCTAAAACAATATATCACATGATTTTTACCACCCAAGAACCCAAAAAATCCAAAAGTGACGTCACTTAACCAAGTCCAGAACAGTTCTTGCGGTTATCTTCTTCCGAAATTAACTGAGGAGATCGTAGCGAAGGACAAATACAAATGGAAGGATACGCCAGTTAAATTCAAATACAATAAAAAATCAGTCGCGAAATCGTTTGAGAAAATTAAGTTTTCTTTTTTCATACAATCAACTTATCAGATCTTATATTATACTTGTGTAGTGTGTATTCTGTATTGTATTGTATATATATTAGTAATATTAATTTTATTATAATTATTTTTCTAAAAGTCAATTCAGTGATGAATAATAAAATAAATCATCATCACGTTAAGATTAAAAGTTTAACATTATAGCATTCCATATCACACCTTACAAATGCATGATGCACATTAAATTTTTTGTGTTATCAACCAATTTTAAATTTAAAGAAAAAATATATATTGGATTTCATTTATTATATATCAAACTTCCTTTCGTGTACCCACATTTTTATAATTTTGCGTTTTTAATTTTCCACTAATAGAAAGCTATGTTAAGGAATATGAGAAGGTTAGTGATTTTATCAGGATGGAGATGTACCAAAAGAGGTGTGCGAAAGATTCTTTCAAAACTGCCCTGCTTTCCTACCTGACGTACACTCTTTTAAATTTTTTTTTTCATTTCACTTGAAAATTTTTATCAGTATAATTCAGAAGGTACTAGTTATTATCATTATAATAAATATTAATTAATTAAATTAAATTATAATATAATTTAATGTGAACTCACATAAAGAGTCGGGGATTGTACAAATGAAGAAACGGATGATGGTTTAGGAGATGATGAAGATGAAAATCCGCTTCATCTAACAAAATATGAAAGATTTTTATTGGTTAGTAAAAGACTGCAAGAACTTTTTTAGCTACTTTCTTCATTGAATGGTTTGAAATTAATGTTTACCAGCGTTACAACTACTGCATTCACAACTCTGTCGACACTGCCTACATAACTCCCCTGAGTAACGAGGTCATTGACAGGATAATGGTCAGATTCAACAAGCACATGAAGGTAGGTCAGTTAGCATGTTATTGATTGATTGGTCGGTTGGTTGATTGACCGTTTGTTTGATCGATTGATTGACCGTTTGTTTGATCGATTGATTGACCGTTTGTTTGATTGATTGACTGACTGACTGACTGACTGACTGACTGACTGACTGACTGACTGACTGACTGACTGACTGACTGACTGACTGACTGACTGACTGACTGACTGACTGACTGACTGACTGACTGACTGACTGACTGACTGACTGACTGACTGACTGACTGACTGACTGACTGACTGACTGACTGACTGACTGACTGACTGACTGACTGACTGACTGACTGACTGACTGACTGACTGACTGACTGACTGACTGACTGACTGACTGACTGACTGACTGACTGACTGACTGACTGACTGACTGACTGACTGACTGACTGACTGACTGACTGACTGACTGACTGACTGATAAGTTACTTGGTTGATGTGTTGACTGATTAGCTAGTTGCCTGATAAAAGAGTTGTCCCAATTAAAATTTTGCTTAGCAATGCAGATTCGCAAAGATATAACGTAAAATATTTCACGTATGCACACAGACAGAGTACAATGACCTGATTCAGTGCATCTTGGGTCAGGTCAAGAATGATTACATCGTCAGCATGAAAAAAACAACAAGTGATCTCAATAAACATTTATTTTCCTCATCACATCTACATGAAATGTATTTCCCACAATGCAATGCAGACATATAAATGTTTTATTATTATTGTTATTTTATCTTTTTATTATTGTTATTATCAGAAATTTATAAAGCGCTAATAAAAAAATTTAATTCGTACATACCTTCGTACATTCGTCGATCCATCAGTTGATTTTGTCCTGGATGAGTCATCTCCCACTCCTGGCCGAGTGTACAGTCTGCCCATCAAGTTGGGTCAGTTCCCCGAGTCCTGGCGGTTCGGCTTCAAGAAAAACAGGTCGAGGTTGAGGTTACTGCTGCACTGCACCAATCCCTGCCTGGCGCACATCCACATGCTCTGGCAGAAATCATACAGGTCTGTCCGCTGACAGTGCCAACACCGTCAACTTAACTCTCGTTCATTTTATCATCGTCGTCGTCATCATTTGATAAATTATGACAATGTTTCTGTTCTCCTCGTCATCTTCTTCATTCTTCCTTTCACCTCTCCACCCTCACGCTGGCCACCAGAGACTTCATGCTGATAAACACGAAGGCGTTCACAAAACTGGACAGTGCCCTCGAACTGCCCGACTACCACCTCATGTGCCTCGATAACTTCAGCATCAATATCAGGAAACTGCTCGACGAGTCAGTTGACTGTTGAGGAGGGTGATGATGGTTAAGATGACGATGGTGATAAGAATGACGACGATGACGCCGATGATGATAAGGATGATTATGATTTGTAGTTTTGAGAAGTGATTGTAGATATTTATACTGCAAAATACTTCTATTATATCTATCACCTCATTTATTGTTCTCGACGCATACACGCTGCTCGCAGACCCAGATGAGATACACATTCACGCAGGTGCGTCCACACATTCACGCGCCCACATTCACACGCGCCCACATCCACACGCACACACGCAGATGGTACTGCCAAGTGTTGAACATAATATGCGAGGCAAACGCGAACAAGCTGGTGCCCAGCAGGGAGCAGACCCTGAGGAAGAAGCATTTCTACAGCTGCGTTGATACGCTCATGGCGCTCCAGCTGCAACAACTTATCATTAACTCGCTCAGCAGCTACACCAAGATGCTCTCTGAACCTCATGTTAGCTATCATTATCGTCGTCATCGTCTTTTTTATACTGTTTGTTGTTGTCATCATTATTCAAATACGGTATTGAAGTATAATATCATCATTATTCTAATCATCATTTTATCGTCATTCCAGGCTCATCGTCATTGTCTTCATCAATATCTTCTTGTTCATCATTCTCGTCATCAGTATCTTTGTGTTCATCACCATCATTCTCGTCATCAACGTCGAAATCAACGACGTCGTCATCATCATAATCATAGTCATCACCATATTTCACGTGACCACCAATCATACTTCCTACTTGAGTAGCGTTTCGAGCGACCGGCAGACATTGCATCACATCGCAACACACGCACATGCTCCTCAGAGTTCAGTATCAGACTGCAGCCTGCCCGGCTTCATTGTTCGATTCATTTGCGACAAGACCTCCATCGGGCTTGAGCCCACTTGGAAGGACTTCGAGGTCGTCATCATCTACATGCTGGACATCATCCTCAAGGCGGCCAAAATATTTCCCAAAGTTGAGGGGTTGCTCTATAATTCTGGGCTGGTTTGTGCACTCTTTGAATATTGTTAATAAATGAATAAATCGATAAACATATTGGAGTGCGTGTGTGTATGTTTTTTAACTTGTTTTGTTGTCCGCGCTATAAACGTGTGTATGTGTGTGTGCGTGCGTGCTTGCTTAAACGATTGAATGTTTTAATGGATATATGTATTGTATTTAGTGTTGTACATTGGAGATGCATGCATGAATTATTTATATGGTCTTCATTTGATGCATGCATAAATTATTTATACGGCTCATATTGGATGGATGAATATTTGGATAGGAGAAGAACAAACTGGTTATCGAAGACTTTCTGCGGCTGACTATCTTTGATGATTTTGTCGAAGAATGCAAGCAGAAGGTTGGAGAGGGTGGGAGGCTGAATGAGGCTGTGATGAATGAATTAATTTCTAATTAATTGAGGGATGCTTAAATATTGGTCTAAGGAATGAATTGATAAGCAAATGAATAAACAAAAGAACAAAAGATTTGTTGATTAATTGTACAAACGAACAAACAAACCAACAAACGAACGAACGAACGAATGAATGAATGAATGAATGAATGAATGAATTAATTAATTAACAGGTTCTTGACATGTTGGAAAGGGAAAGATTGTCAGTCCTGGAGCACGCTGAGATATTTGATGAGTATCAATCTGTTATCACTGAACAGGTTTGCATTCAAACATTCAATTATTCATTTATAATTTTTAGTAATTTTTTATTAATTCATTCATTAATTCATTCATTCATTCGTTCATTCATTCATTCATTAGTTCATTCATTTGTTCGTTCATCCGTCTTTCATTTTTTCTTTGACCATTGAACTGAAGGCGGACAAAGAGATAGCCCATTTTCTGTCACGTGACAACCTGACCTTCGATATGATTGGCGAGGAAGTTTTGAGGTATGAAAAAATTTGCCACAAGGTGTCCGCCGCTGTGCCACCTGTATGTTTTTAACGATGGAGATGAGAGTGATGACGATGATGATGGTGATGACGATGATGGTGGTGATGACGATGATGATGGTAATGATTATAAAGAGTAGTAGGAGGATGAAAATGAAAATGATGGAAAAATAGTTTTCGTCACATTAACAACATTGGTCATAGTTATCCCATCCAATCATTAGCATCACTGCCCTCTTTTCTCTATCCTCCTATTTTACCTTCTTTTTAATCGCTACTAATTTTATGCATCGTCAGCATCATCATCCTTTCATCGTATTATCATTATCGCCATCCTCGCCATCATCATTCAGATTATATCTTCAGTCATCATATCATATTATATCATATCATTAATGTATCATCATCTCCATCATTTTTATTAACAGTCTTCTCATCAACAACATCATCATCATCATACTCATCATCATCGTCCTCCTCATCATCTTCATCATCGTCGCCCTGATCATCATCATCGTCGTCGTCTTCATCATCATCGCCATCATCATTCAGGTAATATTCTCCGGGATGTTTGAAATACACTGTGAAGTGTTGACGAGGAACCTCGTGAAGAGGACTGAAGGACTGATTGGTCTGCTACTCAATGAAATGATATCGAGTCACAACAGAGCCAATAAGATGTCCGACACTGTTGTAGTTGTTTTGTTATTGCTGCTGCTGCTTTTGCTGCTGTTTTGTTGTTGTTTTGGTTTTTGTTGTGTAGGTTGTTGTTTATGTTACTGTTGTTTATTGTTGTTGTTGCTGCTGTTTGGGTTTTTGTTGTCTATATGTAGTTGCTGCTGCTCTTGCTGTTGCAGTTCATTGTTGTTTAAATTGTTGTATATGTGGTTGTTGTTGTTTTGTTATTTGTTGTATAAATGTTCTTGTTTATTTTGTTGTTGTATATGTTGTTGTTGTATT
This sequence comes from Helobdella robusta, assembly GCF_000326865.2. Lineage (NCBI taxonomy): Eukaryota > Metazoa > Annelida > Clitellata > Rhynchobdellida > Glossiphoniidae > Helobdella > Helobdella robusta. Next base: position 5,484,020 of record NW_008705398.1, on the reverse strand, counting down.
GTTTTTTTGTTGTATAGATTGTTGTATACGTTGTTGTTGTGAATTATTTTGTTTAAGTTGTTGTTGTTGTTGTTGTCTGTCATGTAATTGATCTTATGACAATATGCGAGTATCTCGTCTTGGGCACAAGCCTGGTTGGCGCGAAGCGAGACAAGATGTTTTTTAGTTGTCTGAAACCGTCTAAGAGCTTATTTAACGGACACATTCATTAATCAGTCGATCAATCAGTTACTAATTTATCAGCCAAATAACAATTTCATCAACCAGCAAGACTATAAATTAATGAACCAATCAATCAATCAACAAACCAATCAATTAACAAACAAAAAAACGAACCAACCAATCAATCAATCAATCAATCAATCAACCAATCAATCAGTTAACCAATAAATTAACAAATCAGTTTATGCATGGAGTACCAACACGTTGCAAATGGGTTGATGGTCATTCCGACGACAACGAAGGAGCTGATGGAGCTGATTGATTACGTCAGCGTTGTCAAGGAGAAGTTGGCAGTCGAACTTCAGGATAAGTTGCAGGTTCATATAATGGTTGATTGTTTGATTTCTTTGGATGAATATACGATAACAAACTCGTCAGACAATTTCACACGACACGACTCTACACAACCAGGCCAGCCACATACAACTGCTCTTCCTGCTGGATCACGGCATCATCACAGTTGACGATATGAAGCTGAATGTTGAGACATTCCTGTGGAAGAACAAGTTGGAATTGAGCCTTAGTCAGTGTCAGCAGGTCATAGAGAAGACAAAGAAAGAACTGCAGGCTGCTATCATGGTCAGGTTTTGTTTAATACATGATTGAGTACATGCGTCCGCGCGCGCGCGCGCACACACACACACACACACACAAATACACATAATAATAAAAAACATAAAAATACACAAAGACGAAAAGAACAAACCTGAAAAATCGCTTGGAGATGCTGGAGTATGAGATCGGCCAGTTGAAGTTCATCGAGAACCTCGATCGATTCAACACGTACTGGGAGACCGTTAGCAAACTCAACCTCGCTACCCAGGAGATTAATAATGAAGTTTGTTATGATAATGATGATGATGATGATGATGTCCACTCTGGTGGTCATTATATCATGGTGGGGATGATTGAGTTGAGGACGTAGCGGTAGCTGGGTTCGGATTTAAAAAGATCCATAAAACGCAACAATTGTTTATGTCCGATGAGGATATGGTGTGCTGGTTGAAATTTCAGTTTCCGGGATCCGGCGATCAGGTTTAAATGCAGAGAAATTCTCAGTTCAGACACTCAAAGAGATTTTGATGTGCTTTGCGGATAATGTTTTGAGAGGGAATAGCATTTATTTTGTTTGCCTAGGATGACAGTGGTGGAGGGATTTATTTTAAAGTTGGTGATTGCGAAGTTGATGAGGGCGAGGTTGTGATGAAGAATATGATATTGAATAAGATAATAATAATGATGATAAAACATCATCTTTGAAATGTGAACTATCCTTCTCCCGCATCAGATCGAAGCTCTGTGGATCGAGGAAACTGCTTACGGCTGGCCCAACACACCCATGCCCCTTAAAACACAGGTGATGATAACGATGTTGATGATGGTTATGATGTTGCTGCTGTTGATGATGACGATGATGAATAAGTAGGTGATGTTGACATAAATATATAAATTAATTATATAAACCATATAAATTGTTTCAACATTATTTCGAACGATGCACTAATAATTTGATTATGTTGGTTCATAAGTACGTGTTTCTCTGTGCTACATATTGTGTGCTACACTGTTTCCTTTTATATTTTTGGATGGGGCATAGAGACTATATGTCTTGCCTCATGTTTATTTCATCATAATAACAATAGTACTAATAATAGTAATAATTATAATAATAATAATAGTAATAACAATAATAATTATAGGTCATCAACAACTTGAAACCATACCTCCAATTTTTTGAGCTCATCGATGGCTTCAATAAGAAACAAGAGTAGGGAGTTGCCTTCAGTTTTACTTATCAGTTTTTAAAAGGATCATTGCATAGATTGATTACTAATTAATTAATCATTTAATTAATTAACTAGTTCATTAATTAATTAATAATTAGGTAATTAATTAGGCACGGCTACTGAAAACACTGACAATATATTTTTGTTGTTGTTTTCGTAAACTTTATTTATATTGATTATTTTATAACTTTTTTACTAACCAAATATTCATTATTTAACTAATCAATCAACTAACCTAACAAACCAAACATTCAATCAAATATTTTGACAGGCAACCAACCAACCAACTAACCAACCAACCAGCCAAACACTCAGTTATTCACACAACCAATTAACTAACCGATAAGAATTTTCAATCAATCAAACGACTTGGTATGCAACCAACCAATCAACCACCCTACCAACTAGAATCTGGATGTATGGACCTCGTTCTTCGATCACACCTGATCAAATCGACGCTGAGTCGGACACCTTCCTCAAAATGTTCTTCAAGTTCGAAAAAATTTTCACCGAACAAATTGGACTCAAAATAATGGCTATAAAGGTTGGTTGCTGCTGCTGCTGCTACGAAGATTGAGCGGTTTTATGTTCGACTGGTAGGCCTATATCGGTTAAGCGATTGATGCAAAATTGAATTTTCGATTCAGTAGTAAAATTATTTGTTTGAACACAAATTAAATTTTTTTATTCATTTGAATAATTGCGTGAAAGTTGCATGAAATTTTTTTTATGAGATTGCACTTTGCACGCTGAGCAGATGAAGCAGAAAGTGGAGGATTTCCGCAACAACATCCCCCTCCTGCATGCCCTCTTCCACCCCGGCATGACTGACAGATACTGGGCGGAGGTCTTCCAAATCATCGGCACCACTTTCGACCCTGACCAGTTGACCTTGAACAAGGCCATCGAGATGAACGTCGAACAGTACATTGGTCAGTTCGAACCGATTGCGGATTTTGCAGCTAAGGAGTACAGCTTGAAGTTGATGCTGGCAAAAATGAAGAAGGAATGGTTGGACGTTAGTGGGGGGGCGAAGGAAGGAATGGTTGGACGTTAGTGGGGGGGAGGAATGGTTGGACGTTAGTGGGGGGGGGAGGAATGGTTGGACGTTAGTGGGGGGAAGGAATGATTGGACGTTAGTGGGTGTAGATTGGTGGAGTGAACGAATTAACTGATCAGTTGATTGATTTATTTGACGGATTGACCAGGTGATAAACTGTGTGCTGAGCTGAGCTGGCTTATTGCTATGATTGTTCAATATTTATTTATATTTTTATCTAAAAACTAATATTATTTTGATTTTATATAAACGAAGAAAGTCATCCAATCAATCCACACACAACCAAGTTATTGGATTCATAAAAACATGTCGACGAATTGCACAGTTATTCTGCAAATTAGCCTGCCAGTCAATCAATCAATCAATCAATCAACCGACTAATCAGTCAACCACCTAACCAGCCAACCAACCAACCACTCACTTAGGTGCAGTTCAACTTGCACCCATACAAGGACACGGGTACTTATGTACTTTCGAGTATCGAGGACATTCAGATGTTGTTGGAAGATCACATACTGAAGGCACAGATCATGAAGTTCTCACTCTACATCAAACAAATCGAAGAAGAAACTTTGTTAGTGCGATGTTTTTGTTCATGTTTTTGAAGTTAAGGCTGAAGTTATATGGTTGATGTTGTTGTGTTTGTTGGTAATTATACAATTAACAAACCCTCAAACAAACAAATTAACAAACAAACAAATGAACAACTCCAAACACACACAAACAACAACAAACCAATGAACAAGTACAAACAAACAAACAATCACAATGGAACGAACATCTGCAACAACAACTACGAACGAACGATTGAACGATTGATTGCTTGCAAACAGAGCCTGGTACGACACGATAATGTTGCTATCGACGATACTGACCGAATGGTTGAAGGTTCAGTCGGCCTGGATGTACCTGGAACCCATCTTCAGCTCGCCTGACATCATGAACCAGATGATGGAGGAGGCCAGGAAGTTTGGATCTGTCGATAAGATGTGGAGGGAACTGATGACTAAGGTGATGATGATAATGTTGCGTTGATGATGATGATGATAATGTGGTGATGATAATGATTATGTGCTGATCATGTGAAAACGGTGATGACTTCGACGATGATGGTGTGATGATGGGTAGGTGTTGATGATGCTTATAATGATTCCAGGTAAATGCCAATCCGAACGTGATGGATGTGATCTCCATTGAGAAACTGCTGCAGAAGCTTCAGAAATCAAACGAAATACTTGAGACCATCCAAAAAGTAGGCTTTTTTGCGAAATCGCATCTCATGCGTAAAAGATATCGCGCAAAAAGTACTTGAACATTATGTATATTTCTTTGGTGTACAACAAACAAACCCCTCACTGAACTTTTTAAATGGATGGGTTTTGAGACTTGCTCTGAAAAAGTATCGGACAGAAAGATAAACAGTTTTTAAAAATAAAAACCAGGAATAAAGTAGAAATGAGAAGACCATTGTAGTCCGGGCCGTTTAGACAAAGTTATCATTTCTGACAAATACTTATTGAATAGATAAGTTTTTGTTTTATAATATATCCTTTATAGCGGCCTAATAGAGAATATATAGACCATCTTTTTCTCATTTCTAGACACCGTTCTATTTAAAACTGAAACGACCATTTAATATTATTCATTAATATCATTTGGCATGTGTTCTTAACAAGGCCTTGAATGATTACCTCGAGAAGAAAAGACTCTATTTTCCTCGCTTCTTCTTCCTCTCAAATGACGAACTACTCGAAATATTGGCGGAAACTAAGGATCCGAAGAGGTAGTCTGTTTATTTATTTGTTGAGTTGATTGGTTGGTTTGTTGGTTGATTGATTGATTGTTTGTATGATTAATTGTTTGGCTGGTTGAATGGCTAATTGATTGATAGAGTGATTGCCCATTTTTTAAATATTCACAACTTTATCCATCCATCCATTTGAATGTTCATTCATTTATTCACCGTCGTATCATCTTCTCACTCATTTTGCTATCAATTCTCCTTTCCCTATTAATTTAACCATTCAAAATTGATCCATCCATCCATCTACTGTTCTATCTATCTACTGATTCATCCATGGATCCATCCATGGATCCATCCATCCATCCATTCATCCATCCATCTATCCATTCATCTACTGATCCATCCGTCCATCCATTCATCCATCCATCCTCTGAAACAGGGTGCAACCTCATCTGAAAAAATGTTTTGAGGGGATTGCCAAGCTTGACTTCACTCCTGACGTTCTCGACATCACCAAGATGATGAGCAGTGAAGGTGAACATGCTGAACGTCATCATCATCATCGTCGTCGTCGTCGTTTTAGCTTTGCCATCATCGTCGTCATCATCATCTCTATCTCAAACTTCACCATCATCGTCGTCATCATCATCGTCATTATCAACTTTGTCATCATTATCGTCTTTGTCATTATTATTTCAACGACCTCACCGTCGTCATCATCCTCAGTATTTTTTTAACTGTTATCATAGTTATCATCATCATCATCACTGCTTCTTTCCTCGTCACCTTTGTCCTAATATTGTGATCATCGTCAATATTTCATTGGGGTTATCATTATCGGGACTATCACCACCATCATCATCGTCATCGGCATTGATATCATCATCGGCATCATCATTGATATCATCACCATCCTCATCAGCTTCGACATCGTCATCGTCATCATCTGAACAGGTGAGGTGATAGAGTTGAAACAAGTTGTAAGTACGTCAGACGTGAAGGGGGCTGTGGAGAAGTGGCTGTTGGAGCTGGAGAAAGTCATGATTTTCACTCTTAAGAAGGTTCATTCATTCAATTAGGCACTTACTTCTGTATTCATTCATGCGCTCACTCTTGCATGTTTTTCATTCGTTCATTTATTCATTCATTCATTTACTCATTTAATTATTTATTTCTTTTCATTCACATTAGCTTAATAAATGGATTGTTTAATTAATTCGCTTTTTGATTTTTTTAATTTAATTTTTTATTTGGTTTATTGGTTTTGTCCAAAGTCTAATGATACAATAAATAAAGAAGGACATATACATTCGTATGTATAGTACACACGCATACTTGCAAATACACAAACGCGTACTCACAAGTAAAAGCTCTCTCTCTTTCTCTCTCTCTTTCTCTCTCTCTCTCTCACATACACACACACATACACAGATAATTTCCAAGTGCATCAAGTCGTACAACTTGGTGAGTCGTGGTCACTGGGTGAAGGAGTGGCCGGGGCAGGCGGTCCTCTGTGTCTCACAGAAGGTCTGGACCACCTGCGTCCATGATGCCCTTAGTATTGGAGGGATTGCCATGAATGAATATCTTGAGGTTCCTGACGATGACGATGATGACGATGGTAGTGGTGGTGAGGATGAATATGACATTTATGATGGTGAAGATGAATGTGATACCTACGGGGAGAAATATAGAGAGGATGTTGGTGGTGGAAAATGTGGTGGTTAAATTAGTGTAACTTTATAGCTGCTGAATTACGTCACGCAGCTGAACAACCGACAAATCGAAGAGATAGTGAGATTAGTGAGGGGCAAGTTATCTCTACAGAATAGGGTGACGTTGCAGGCCCTCATCGTTCTTGACGTACACGCCAGGGACATCGTGGCATCCCTCGTCGAGAAGAAGGTCGATGATGAGAATGACTTCAACTGGCTCTGTCAGCTGAGATACTATTGGGAGGTTGGCTCGTTGTTTTCTACCATCATCCTGGTGATGATAGCGTTGCTGATGGCAACAGTTATGATAATATTAAGTTTTTACTACAGTATTTGTTTACTAACTCTACGAGATATCAGCAGGACATAGTCACAGCGCATGGGGTGGGGATGCACCTGAATGAGACTACCATCTTTGCATTCTCTCTACAACTCTTTGCATTGCAGTGCGTTAACAGTGAGAGAAAGAGAGAGAGAGAGAAAGAGAGAGAGAGAGAAGAAAGAGAGCAAACGCCTTAACAATTACGCTATCTCGTCGTCAATATTAGTAGCAACATTAATATCGGTTATTTATTGCAACAAAGAACCAGCGCATGAACACGCGGATGATCAACTGTGAACTTCTTTACGGTTATGAGTACCTCGGCAACACGCCCAGGCTTGTCATCACCCCACTCACTGATCGCTGCTACAGGTGAGATCCTGCTGAAAAGAAAAAGGGTGGAGAGAATGTATTTATTATCGTTTTTTCGTTTGCTGTTATTGTCAACAGTGTCTTGGTTGTGCTAGTTTAGCTTTGCATTTACAAATTAATAAGTTTATGAATTCTAGTAGGGAGCACGATATTTTATTCTGTTCTGCAAACCAGTCACATCGTTTCGTTCTACACAACAACCAATCAGAACTCTGTTTGGTGCTCTACATTTAAACCTGGGCGGAGCTCCAGAAGGTCCAGCGGGCACTGGCAAAACGGAAACAACGAAAGATTTGGCGAAGGCAGTTGCCAAGCAGTGTGTCGTCTTCAACTGTTCAGATGGGTTGGATTATTTGGCCTTAGGAAAGTTCTTCAAGGTGCTTATGATGTTTCCTTGATAGTGACGCTAAGGAAAGAAATGAAAATGGGGTTGCTGTTGATGTTGAGGATGATGATGACGATGAGGATGAATGAAGTAAGTATGTTTTTCAATGAAGGGACTCGCCTCGTGTGGAGCGTGGTCGTGTTTCGACGAGTTCAACAGGATCGATCTTGAAGTGCTGTCTGTAGTCGCCCAGCAGATCCTCACCATTCAACAGGGTCCATCTTTTGTATTCATTGTAGCATTTCTTGCTGTTGCTTCCGATGGCAATGCCATCATTTTTTCCAATTTGCTTCCTAATTAATCTTGAACATGAATGAACAAACACATATGAACGCACACAAGTGAACGCATACAAACAGAAACAAGCACAAACGAATCATACGAACACAAACAAACACTTACGAATACACATACCAAAACAAGCAACACAACGAACGGTGAGTGCAGGTATCAAATCAGGGGTGGCGACCATGATATTTGAGGGCACCCACATACAACTGGACAGAACATGCTCAGTCTTCATCACCATGAATCCTGGATATGCTGGCAGATCGGAACTTCCCGATAATCTCAAGGTCGTCATCAGTGTCGTCGTTTTTGGTGTAATTGTTGTGGTTACTATACTATTACCATCTTTTCTTTGTTTTTTGTCCTAGCCATCAAGCACACGTACAAACACAGACACACGCACATATGCACATAAACACACACACACACACACACACACTGACACTCAGGCACTCTTCAGACCGGTGGCCATGATGGTGCCAGATTACGCCATGATATCTGAAATCAGCCTGTACTCGTGCGGCTTCATCGAGGCCAGACCACTGGCGGTCAAGGTCGTTGCCACTTATCGGTCAGTTGTGACGATGACGATGGTAACAATGGTGATGCGTGGTGGTGGTTGTGGTAGTGTTTATAATGATGGTGATGATTACGACACCGATGGTGACGTGTTGGTGATAATGCAGATGGTGACAATCACTGAGGTGGTGACGATTATGACGATATTTTTGTTTAGTTTGTGCTCTGAGCAGCTCTCCTACCAAAATCACTACGACTATGGTATGAGGGCCGTCAAGTCTGTTCTCACTGCCGCTTCTAATCTGAAGGTTTGTATCCATTCAGTCATATTTATGCTGTCCGACCACTAATGCATTCACATATTCACTCTTTTTATCGCTCATTTATTCATTTATCGATTCATTCATTCATCCATTCATTCATTCCTTCATTCATTCATTCATTTAATCACTTATTCATTCATTCATTTATTCATTTAATTATTCATTCAATTATTTATTCATTCATTCATTTATTCCTTCGAATTTCCACCAGCTCCGCCGTCCCCTGGAGAACGAGGATGTGTTGATGTTGCAGTCGATCGTTGATGTGAACCTGCCGAAGTTCCTCTCCCACGACCTCCCCCTCTTCAAGAGCATCACCAAGGACCTCTTCCCTGAAATTGAACTGCCCAAACCTGACTACGACTCGTTCAACGCCATCGTTGCTGATGTCTGCAAGAGGAGGAACCTCCAATGCACGCAGTACTTCCTTGAGAAGATACAACAGGTTGTAGCTTTTTGATTGGTTCGTTGGCTGTTTGATTGGATTGACGATTGGTTGGTTGATTGGTTGGTTTGTTGATTGATTGGTTGATTGATTGATTGATTGATTGATTGATTGATTGATTGATTGATTGATTGATTGATTGATTGATTGATTGATTGATTGATTGATTGATTGATTGATTGATTGATTGATTGATTGATTGATTGATTGATTGATTGATTGATTGATTGATTGATTGATTGATTGATTGATTGATTGATTGATTGATTGATTGATTGATTGATTGGTCGAATGATTGGTTCGTTGGCTGTTTTATTGATTGGCTGGTTGGTTGAATGATTGGTTGGTTGGTTGGTTGATTGGTTGGTTGATTGATTGGTTGGATGGTTGGTTGATTAATCGGTTGGTTGATTGATCGATTATTCGCTGGTTAATAATTGATTGACTGCTTACTATAATTGTCAATGAGCTAATTTAAATATGTGAATACGAAGATGTTCGTACGTTTATGTGTGCTGGTTTTGTATTTGGGTCTCTATGAATGCATGTTGTTATATGTGTAGTTGTCTGTACTGTATGCATGTTGTTATATGTGTAGTTGTCGGTACTGTATGCATGTTGTTATATTTGTAGTTGTCTGAATGTTCTGCTGGTAGATCTACGAGATGATGATCGTTCGTCACGGCTTCATGATTGTTGGCGAATCATTCTCAGGCAAGACGAGTGCGTACAAGGTGCTGGCTGAGACCCTCTGCATTGCCAACAGAGATGTTAGTCGCGGTGGGCCTGGAGTTGATGATGAAGATGACGATGATCATGATGACGACGATGATGATGACGATGATCATGATGATGATGACGATGATGATCATGATCATGATGATGACTACGTTGACACCATTGTCTGAATTGTCTTTTTTACTATCTTTTCATCATCACAATCTTCATCTTAATAGTCATCATCATTTTGTTAGTCGTCATCCTCTTCATCATCCCCTTCATCATCATCTGCATCATCATTCTCATCATCATCATCTTCATTATCATCTTCATCATCATCTTCAACATTTTTGTGCTAGTCATCATCACTTCATCATCATCTTAGTCATCATCATCATTATCGTCATTTTCACTCAGTCTATTCTGGAAGAATATTGTGCCGAGTACAAGGTGCTCAACCCGAAGTCGATAACGATTGGTCAGTTGTACGGCAACTTCGACCCTGTATCGCACGAGTGGTATGACGGGGTGCTGGCCACTTCCTTCCGGGCTCAGGCTTCTACCGAGGTCACGTGTTTTGTCGCAACCAGGATGATGATGATGATGATGGGGGGTGGAGATTGCGACATCGATGACGAGATGATGATGATGATGATGAGGATAATAATGATAACAACATTAACACCCACACAACGACATCCACACGCCAACGACAACCACAACGACGACGACGTCAACAGTCAGAAAGGAGGCAGTGGCTCATATTCGACGGCCCAGTGGACGCCGTGTGGATCGAGAGCATGAACACCGTCCTCGACGACAACAAGAAGCTGTGTCTGATGAGTGGCGAGATCATCCAGATGTCTCCCCGCATGAACCTCATCTTCGAAACGCTCGATCTCGCCGTCGCCTCTCCTGCTACTGTATGAGGCTGTGGCCGCTTCTGTTGCTGTTCATATGCTTTGTTGTTTCCTTACTGTTGTTGTCGCAGTTGTTGTTATCGTTGTTGATGTTCAGAATGTTGTATATGTTGTTGATGATGCTGTTGTTGTTGCTCTATCTGGTATTTATAATGATAGTAATATAAGTGTTGTGTTGTGATGCACTTATAGAAACTGAGTCTAGCCAACCGCAGTTGCTGCTTGGCTGTGGCAGCTTTACATTTTTTACTTTTAAATAACAGAGCCAAAATAATTTATTGACGTGTCTAATCTTTTGCATGATGACAACGACGTTGGCGATGATGAAGGTATCGAGATGTGGAATGATCTACATGTCTCCGAAGTTGTTGGGTTGGCGTGTGCTGTTTGATAGCTGGCTCTTGACTCTACCTCAGTCATTCAACGAGCCCCTCGTCCAACTAGTTGTCTATCTCTTCGATACCTACATTGATGTTGTCCTCACCTATTCCAAATTCTATCTCAAGGTGGTTCATTTGATTCGTTCTAGTGATTGGGTGGGGTGTGGTCATGGTCGAAAAAACTATAAATCATCATCACTATCGTTGTTGGGTGTGGTCATTGTGGTCATGTGATGTAGTTGTTGTGGTGATCTATCTATTCACCCTTCCATGCGTGCATGCATCCATCCATATATCTATCCGCCTACCAGGAGTTGTACCCGACTTACGAATCGAACCTGGTAACGAGCATGTTGAGGCTGATCGACTGCCTCATTGACGATTACCACGACGCCAATCAAATCAGGTGGATCAAGACTCATGAAAAGCTTCAGAATCTCGAGGTGAGGAGGAAGAAGAAGATGATGATGATGATGTGCATCTATCATTTTTGTGATGATGTTTTGTATTGTAGCTGATGATGACAGTGTCGAAGACGATAGTGATGATAATGATGATGATGATGACGATGATGATAACGACGATGACTACGTTTTTATAATTGATAGTTTGTTCGATCATTATTAACAACATCATCATAATAACACAATCATCATCATCACCATCATCATCATCATAATCATCATTATTACCAACAACACCATCATCGCCAACGTCATCATCATCATCAGTTCATATTCTTCTTCTGCCTGGTGTGGTCCGTCGGAGCTACCTGCGTAACCGACAGCCAGCCCATGTTTGATCGCTTTCTCAGGACCATCATGAAGGTCATGATGATGATGATGATGACGTGATGATGATAAAAAGGATGATGATGATGGTGATGATGACGTGATTATGATGAGGATGATGATGATGTAAGGATGATGATGGTGATCTTGCAGGGTAACCTTCCGGCATACATAGCAGGACCATTGGGCATCGATCCAAAAACGTGGCAACATCCGCCAAGTGTCGCATGCTTTCCCGGCAACGAGGGTGAAGATGAGGAGGATGAGAATGATCGTCGGGATGATGATTGGGAGGAAGAGGAAGTAAAAGAAACAAATCGCGATAATGATCACGATCCTGATAAATATGATGGTGGTGAAGAAGAAGAAGAAGAAAAAGATGATGATGAAGAAGATAAAGAAGAAGAAGAAGGAAATGATAATGGCCAAACCGATGGTAAAACTAAAAAGAGTTCCAGTGGACACATCATCTCAGTGGCGGCAAAAAATGTGGGGGTGAGGTACACTGTCTTCGACTACTGCCTGGTGAAGGATAAGCTGTACAGCTGGGAGCTCTGGATGGACAAGACCGCTGAGATGCCCGAGTACCCTAAGGACTGCCCCTACAATGAGATCATCGTGCCCACTGTTGATACTATCAGGTTGGTGGGTGAGTGAGTGAGTGAGTGAGTGAGTGAGTGAGTGAGTGAGTGAGTGAGTGAGTGAGTGAGTGAGTGAGTGAGTGAGTGAGTGAGTATTATATAAGTGAATAAATAAATGAACGGATGGATGAGTGAGTTAATGAATGAAAGAATAAACGAACGAACGAACAAATGAATGAATAAATAGATGATAGACAACCAGATGGTTAAATAATAGTAAACAAATAAGTACACCATTGTTATTCAAACAGGTGCCAGATGATACTTGATTTGTTGATAACGCACCATCATCCACTCATCTTCATTGGCCCATCTGGCGCGGGAAAAAGTGCGCTGACCACTGTTAGGTTCTGTTAACGTCTGCTTGGTGTTAACGTGAGGATGAATGAATGATGGTTAAGTTGATGATGGCGCTCTGTATACAACAATGGTGAGGATGATGTTACGGATGTTATGGATTACAATTACGTCGATACGCATACGCATATATACGCACGCACATTTACGCAAACACTCACACACACACACGCACACATACACACACGCCAGCATACATCCACACAAGATGCACATGCACATGCATATGCGCAGAGCTACCTACTGAGCCAAATGAACAAGGAATCTTTCGTGGCCAACGCCTTCTCATTCTCGTCGCAGACTTCTTCAATGGAGGTTCAGTCACTCTTCATGTCCAAACTGGAGAAGAAGGGTAGGGGCAACTATGGGGCGGCTAAGGGGAAAAAATTGGTCAGTAGTCATTCCATTTAGTAGATCCTTGGATTGTTGATAAAAAATGAATGAGCGAATAAAATAAAATAAATAAATCACGCTTAGATTTATTCAGAGACACGCGCTTAACATCTGTTAAGTCTGTTTCGCTTTCAAAAGTTTAGACTTATCATGCTGCCCATTTTCTTTATATGCATTGGTTTTTGGTGAGTTGAATGTTGTTAGTTAGTTACTAACCCCGACACAATGGTTGAAACGCACATGCATGCATACCTATATACGTACGAAGGTCTTCTTCATCGACGACATGCACATGCCTCTGGTGGAACAGTTTGGTGCACAGCCTCCCATTGAACTGCTCAGACAGTTGATCGATCAGAAGATCTGGTACGATGCCTCGGACACGTCAACCATCTTCATACATGACGTCATCATGATCGGATGCATGACTCACTCAGGCTAGTGAAACTTCAATGAAATTTGTTCTTGTTGAAGCCTATTGCATTCATTGACAACGATATTTGATTGTTTGACCTCCGAAGGTCGCAGCATGAACTCTGTGACACCGCGGTTCATGCGTCACTTCAACTTGGTTACAGCCAATCAGTACGAGTCTCACAATTTGAAGAGGATCTTCAAGGTCATCATGAACTGGCATCTCACCATCAGGTTGGCTCATCTGATGCTTAACTGTCACCATAATATTTGGACTCGGTTATTTATTTTTATAAAGATAATTTTCATAATTGCCCCTTTCCACCATCACGATTCATCACAGTATGACCTACGATCATCTTCAACGTAGTTTTAGTATTCCTACCTACTCTTATGTTACCACCCTTCATAGGAACTTTGGAGAGCAGTTCGAAGAAATGAGCACACAGCTGATCAATGCGACATTGAACATCTACTACCAGGCCATGACCAACCTCCTCTCCACCCCCTCCAAGTCTCACTATCTCTTTAATTTAAGAGACGCCAGTAGGGTCATCCAGGGTTTAACTCTCGGTCAACCTGCTGCTTTACCCTACTTGAAAGATTTTGTTAAGTTGTGGGTACACGAGGTTAGAGGTCAAATGATTCCATGTGTTTGTCCTGGTTAAATAAAAAGATTTATTTGTATAAAAATATTTAGATAATATATATAAAACTAAATATAAAGGAATACCAAACAATATGAATCTTCTCAGGTACTTCGTGTGTTTGGTGACCGTCTGATAGATCTGGCAGACCACGAGTGGCTGGTGCAAGCCATTAAGCAGCAAGTTGATACAACTCTGGCATCCAACTTTCAGACTATTTTTGCTAACTTAACTGACGACAGTTCAAATGTTATTGGATCACATCAACTCTCAAAATTAATTTTTTGCGATTTCGGGTTTATAAACGTGAGCGCCGTTAATTTGATTCCTGTGGCTAATGCACCGTCCACAAGAATTGGACAAGCTGCAACACTCTCAGCTATCGACGTTAATTCAATGCTGCCAACGTCTGCCGTCACCAGCGCTGTTGCAGTGGCGGGCTCTGCCGTCAACCTCAGTACTCATCAAAAATTGTACAGGGAAGCTGTTAATGTTGGTTGGCTGATGGCCAACGTAGAAAGCAGTCTTGAAGATTACAACGGTTTCAGTAAGAAGCCCATAAATCTTGTTGTGTTCAAGTCAGTTTAATTGTCGGCATGAAGATGATGATGTCGATGATGAGGATGATGAGGATGATTAACTGAACACTGGAAACCCAGGTTCGTGATAGAACACGTAGCCCGCCTGACCCGAGTGTTGGTGCAACCTGGTGGTCATGTCCTTCTCGTCGGGCTGGGTGGCTCCGGCAAACATTCCCTCACAAGATTAGCCACTCACATGATGGATTTTGACATTTACGAAGTATTAAAAAGAAGACAAAATTTAAAACTTTGATAGAATTGCATTTTGTACTCTCTTACTTTTTTATTCTTCTTTTCTTTCCTTCTTTCTATGTTTTTCTTAATTTTTTTTTCTCTTACGCCTGTGTAGTTAAAAAATTTTCAAAGCAAACGTTGAACAAATGCTTTCCTACAACCAACCCACCACCCACTAACCTTTCTAACGCGCCAAACAACATCAACAACAACATCCTCAACAACAACAACAACAGATTGAGATGACGAGAGGTTACAGTTCAGTGGAGTGGCACGAAGACCTCAAGTCCATGTTCCGAAAGACCGGGCTGAACGACATGCCTGGAGTCTTCCTCTTCTCAGATTCCCAGGTCAGTGTTGGCGTTATTCTATAAAATAAAAATCTCTGTCTGTCTGTTTGTTTGTTTGCTTGCTTGCTTGTTTGTTTGTTTGTTTATTTGTTATTTATTTGTTGTTGTTTATTTTTTCTTTTCAAACAAATTCATGAAATGAAATTAACACTTCAACCACATACCAACCTGTCGGTTCGTGCGCCAGTTGAAGCAGGAAGTCTTCCTGGAGGAGATCTGCAACATCCTTAACAGTGGAGAGGTGCCCAATCTGTTTGCATCCGATGAAAAGGCGGAAATATGCGAGAAGATGAGGAAGATTGACAGGTGAGCGAGACGACGACGACGACGATGGTGATGACGATGATGATGATGGTAATGACGATGATTGTGATGACTGCCATGACGAAGATGGAAATGGCGTCTTAATAGATAATTAATACTTTTTCGAATTTCAATGACATCCAATCAACATTAACATCGGCTCATCAACGAACAACAACAAACTAGTCAGCCAACCATTTTAGCAGCAAACAAACAACAACCACCCAACTTAAAAACGACTAACTTAACACACAACCAATCACAACCAACCAACTAACCGACCGACCAACCAATCACAACCAACCGACCAATCACAACCAACCAATCACAACCGACCAATCACAACCAACCAACCAACCACTGAAACAGAATGCAGGATCGTTCGAAGCAGACGGACGGCTCGTTCCTGGCCCTCTTCAACATGTTCACCCGCAAATGCAGAAACTTGTTGCACGTCGTCATGACCATGAGTCCTGTTGGCGCGGTTTTCAGAGACAGGCTGAGGAAGTTCCCTGCCCTGGTCAACTGTTGCACCATTGACTGGTACCACGTGAGTCGGATGGTGATGGTGAGGATGGCGATGGTGAGGATGATGAGGATGATGAGAGAAACATATCGCTAACAAATGAGTATGATAAATATACGGTAATTAGAATAATAACGGTGATAATTAAGTTGACAATCTCAGGCGATTTTTAATGAAAGGAATGGCCAAACGACGCTTTGCAAGCAGTGGCCACAAAGTTTTTGACCAAGTTGGAACTACCGCGGACTCTGATCGAAGGATGCACTCACACCTGCCAGACCTTCCAGATCACGAGCAAGATGCTAGCTACGAAATTTTTCGAAGAACGGGGAAGGATCACTTACATCACACCCATGTCCTATTTGGAGCTGATTAGTACGTTCAAAAGTATATTCTCCATGAAGAGCCAGTAAGTTGGTTGTTGATTGGTTGGCTGGTTGTTTGATTGGCTGGTTGGTTGATTGGCGGGTTGGTTGTTTTGCTAGTCGGTCGGTCGGTTGGCTGGTTGTTTGGTTATTCGGTTGGTTTTTTGGTTGGTTGGTCGGTCGGTTGGCTGGTTGGTTGATTAATTAATTAATTAATTGTTTGGTTGATTGGTTTGTTGGTTAGTTTGTTGGTTGATTAGTTGGTTGGTTAATTGTTTTGTTGGTCAAATAATTGATTGATTGTTTTATTGGTAAAAGATTGATTGGTTAATTATATTATTATTCTGTTGAACTATTAGATGAATGTTTAACTGACCACGATCATGATAGCTACTGTGATCACCATCATTTTCATCATCATTGTTTCATCATTATCGTCATAATCGCACAGAAAGGTCACATTACTCAAGAATCAATACGAAGTCGGTCTCGAAAAGTTGGAGTTTGCCAAATCTCAGGTAGATGGATGAATGAATGGATGGATGGATGGATGGATGGATGAATGGATGGATGGATGGATGGATGGATGGATGGATGGATGGATAGATGGATGAATAAATTACCTAATATATAAATTAACTAAGTCAGGTAAATGAAACTTTTTTAACTACTGCCGAAAGATTAATTTTGAAATAAATTCGAACGGCGGCGACAGGTGGCGATAATGCAGACGGAGCTGACGGACCTGCAGCCGATGTTGGTGGCCGCCAGCAGGCAGGTGGACGAGGTCATGGTCGACATTGAGCACGATTCAAGGGAGGTCCTAGTCGTCGAGAAGGTACGTACTTACCACGATGATGATGTTGATGATGATGAGGAGGAGGAGGATGGTGGTGGTGGTGGTGGTGGTGAGGGTGATAACTAGGATGGTGATGGTGATGACAATGGTGGTAAGATGATGATAGCGATGATAGTAATGGTGATTAAATACTGATGATGATGATGACGATGATGGTTATGATAGTGATGATGATGACGATGATGGTAAGATAATGATCACAGGAAGATGACAGTGACGACGACGAAGATGATGATTATGGGGATGATGATGATGA
Source organism: Helobdella robusta (assembly GCF_000326865.2). Classification (NCBI taxonomy): domain Eukaryota; kingdom Metazoa; phylum Annelida; class Clitellata; order Rhynchobdellida; family Glossiphoniidae; genus Helobdella; species Helobdella robusta. The sequence goes on along the minus strand of NW_008705398.1, from coordinate 5,466,101 downwards.
TGACGTCATGAAGATACAGTGATATGATGATTATGGGGATGATGATGATGATCACAGGAAGATAACAGTTACGATAATGATGATTATGGTGATGATGATGATGATCACATGACGACGATGATGATGGCGACAAATGATGATACCTTTTACTACTAATATTAGTGTATTACCGCCATCATCATCACCATCATCGTCATGTCAGAATGTGAAAGCGGATGAGGCCGTAGCAAATGCTCAGGCCGAAGAAGCTGCCAATATAAAGTCAGAATGTGATGCCGATCTGGCCGATGCAATGGTCTCTTGTGGTGTTGCCGGTTGCTGCGCTGTGTGCGATTTCGATGTTTTGTTGCATACGTTGTTGCTTGATTCGTTGCATACGTTGTTGCTTGTTTTGTTGCATGCTTCATTACATGTTTCGTTGTATGCTTGTTGCAAGTTTTGTTGCAGGTTTCATTGCATGTTTTGCAGCATGTTTCGTTGCATGCTTGTTGCAGGTTTTGTTGCATGTTTCACATCATGTTTCGTTGTATATTGTATTGCATGCATATTTCGTCGCATGTTTTATTTTTAATTTGTTAACAATGCAGGTCATAATGAATGCGGCCAATGCCGCTCTCAATACGTTGACCATGAATGTAAGCGGAATGAATGAATGAATGAACGAACGAACGAACGAATGAATGAATAAATGAATGAATGAATAGATAAATCAATAAATATATAAATTAATTATTTAATTAATTAATTAACTAATAGAGAATGTAAATAAATGAATCATCGCATGAAGGAATAAATGAAGAATGGGATGGTTAAATGAGTGAAGGATGGTGTGAATAATATGAAAATCGAAACGAAGATGGAGTGAGTGAATGAGGGGTGAAATGAAGGGATGAATGTATGAAAATTAAAGATTATGAAAAGTTATGAACGAGCTGATGAATGAGACTGCAATTTATAACTGATACAACGAAAAATCACAAACCACCACTTCTGCACGAACTCACAAGGACATAACGATCGTGAAAGCCATGAAGAACCCGCCCGCCGGCGTCAAGCTGGTCATGGAGGCCGTCTGCGTCCTCAAGGGCATCAAGCCTGAAAAGAGCATTGACAGGGACGGCAAGAAGTTTGATGACTTTTGGAAGGCTTCTTTAAAGTTGCTGGCGGAAACAAAGTTCTTGGAGTCTTTGATCAATTTTGATAAGGTGAGACAGAAATAATTTCAAGAAGTTCGTTCCACGAGCAGTTTATCTGAAGGCAGGCGGATGTCATCAAATAGTTTAGACCAATTGGATTGTTAAATGCTGTCTGTAGATACCATTTAAAATTAAACTTTTTATTGAAATTAAATTATAATAAATATATAAGCGCGTGCATGTTTGTATCAGCTTCAACGCAGTCAATGATGGATAACATTTACACGCACACTCGCCCAACAGGACAACATCCCTGTTGCAATAATGAAACAAATTCGATCGAAGTATTCAAGCAATCCGGATTTCGATCCTGAGAAGATCAAGGTGGTGTCCAGCGCTTGCGAGGGTCTCTGCAGGTGGCTCCTGGCTATCGATAAATACGACGCGTAAGTTCTGCTGATGTGTTGTGCCTGTAAGCGGTTTGATACTTTTTATGTTTGATGATTACATGTTTTGCATGCATCATGCTTCATAAAAAGTTTATTGTGTTGTAAACTCCTGAGTCTACGTTGTCTGTCTGTTGAATGCAGAGTGGCGAAGATTGTGGCGCCAAAAAAAGTTGCGATGGCAGATGCCCAGGATAAATATGAGATGGCCATGAAAGAACTGGCCAAGAAGCAGAAGCAGCTGATGGAGGTAAGGAAGAAATTGAACAAACTCAAAGTGAAACTGGAAGCCAATGAGAAGCAGAAATTGGATCTCGAGGCACAAGTTAGTGGTTTTGTATTTGACGATATGTGTGGCGCCCGTCATGAAGGACCTCAGATTATCATCATTATTCGTCATTGTTGTTATCATAATTCTTAATGACGTCATCATTGTTATTTTAATCGTAATTTTTGCCACTATGAACATCACTTCTCCATACCATTCCTCCCTTTCCTACCCATCATAATCTTCATCCACCGTCAAAATCCTCTTTATCACATCTCCATCCCACAAAACTTGCTGCTATGCTGGAAACCGTCAGGTGGACTTGTGCAGTTTGAAGTTGGATCGAGCGGAGAAGTTGATAGGAGGCTTGGGTACGGAGCAGGAGAGATGGCAGGTGATGGTTCAGCAGCTGTCTTCCATGTTCACCACACTGGCTGGTGATGCCCTTCTATCATCTGGAGTCATCGCTTACTTGGGACCGTTCACCATTGCATTCAGAAATGTACTTATCACTTTTTCTTCTGGGCGTTGTTGTTGTTGCTATGTTGAGAAATTTGGTGTTCATGTTATCAACTTGGAGCGACCTTAAGGCGTAATAATGAAGCAGCAAGTCCTACGCTGCAATGATTGTCCGGGTTTAATTGCAAAGAGACGTCGTACGATGATGTGTGTGGCGGTGCTCCATTCTGCTTTGGTTTGGACTTATGTTTGTAACAAGTTTGAAAGTTACCAAATTTCTGCCATTGATTTATTGATGATTGTAAAGGTAAATTTTACCTTTTTTGTTTTTGGATAGGATTTTTGATATTGTTGCTGCTGTTTGATGTGTTGTTTGAGTACGTTTGTGTCGTCGGTCTCATCGGTATGTCACGGACTGTCTTCCTAAAAAAACAAACCCGGGTAAACGATTCCGGAAGCAGGTGAGGATTGGGTTGAAAGCTGCCCACACCAACAACATTCCATCTCGGGCTGATTATTCATTAAGTGCCACTCTGGGAGATCCAGTACTCATCAGGAACTGGAACATCTGTGGACTGCCCACTGATGAGTTCTCCGTTGATAATGGCATCATCATGAGGTTAGGATGAGGGAGAGGTTGAGGAAGATGGTGGTGGTGAAGGAAAAACTGATGGTGGTGGTGGTATGGATAACGAGATGATAATGATACTTGTGTGTGAGAATGATGACGATTATGAGAGCAAAGATGATAGGAATATTACGCAATCTCTTATTCAAAATTTGTTAAATGAACATTCAGACGGTGAGTCAGTCAAACGATTTGTTGACAATGTTAGCAGGCAGACTATTCAATAAATCAACCACCACAAATCAGCCACCACAAATCGACAACCACAAATCGACCACCACAAATCATCCACCCACCAAATTCCTCCGACAGCACGGCTCGCAGGTGGCCCCTCATGATCGATCCCCAAGGACAGGCCAACACATTCGTCAGAAACCTCGAACATCCAAATAGCTTGATAGTCGTTAAATTATCTGACGGTGAGGCATTTTCGTTTTTGTCTTCATCATTTTCACATTCATGGTAACCAGGATTACACTCATCATCATCATCATCATCACAGCCGGTCATCGTCACAGCGGTCAACAACATTGATGAACGTCGTTTCTTAACCAAAATCTCTATCGCCATTACTAACAATCATCTCTGCTTGCTTGCCACATCGCGATTATACGTTACCATCAACACGATCCATCATCTGATCACAACGCCCCTATCATCATCGTCGTCATCGTCATCATTCACGTCATCACCACGTCATCATCATTTTCATCGTCTTCATCGTCCTTATAATTTGATGACAACAGGTGATTTCTTTCACAAAGTAGAGAACGCCATCAGGTTTGGCTTTCCATTGCTTCTGGAGAACATCGCCGAAGAGGTCGATCCAGTCCTCGACTCCATACTCCTCAGACAGACTTTTAACCAAGGTTTTCTGCAATCTATCATTATCATTATTATTATTATTATTTATAATATTAATAATAATAATGATGATGATGATGATGATGATGAAAACGGTGAAATATTTTCAATTACGTGTCTGTTTATTTTTTTTCTACCATGCAGCTCGAATGAGCAGAAAGTTGCTTACTTCAAATGGCGTTGAAATGTAATGATGAAATGAAATGAAACACACACACGCACACACACGCGCGCACACACCGGCCAAACGACGTACATACACGCTTGTACGTTTGTACAATAAGTTAAAGTACCTCACCTCACTAAGATTATTAATTATATTTTTCTTGTTGATTCATTATAACTATTAAATTATTATTATTATTATAAAATTATTATTATTGTTGTTGTTTTTATTATTATTATTAAATTATCCATACGAAACGAAGGCGGGGTAACGTGCATAAAGTTGGGTGACGCCCTGGTAGAGTACAACAACGCCTTCAAGTTCTACATGACGACCAAACTGAGGAACCCCCAAAACCTGCCTGAACTCTCCGTCAACGTCACCCTGGTCAACTTCATGATCACCGAAGAAGGTAATGATGATGGTGGTGGTGGTGGTGAGGATGATGATGATGATTTTGGTAGTTGTGGTGACAATGAGGAATATGGTTATAACTAGGGTAGGACGTCGTTGATGACGTTGTAAATCTTGGTGACGAGATATTATAAAAAATTATTAATTGATTGTCACCAATCTCTGGTGATGATCATTGACAGGACTGGACGATCAGTTGCTGGGGATTGTGGTGGCGAAAGAAAAGCCGGATTTGGAGTTAAGCAGGAACGCTCTGATAGTTCAGAGTGCAGAGAACAACAAACAGCTGAAGCTAATCGAAAGCAGGATCCTGGAAGTTCTTTCTGGATCTCAGGGGAACATACTGGAGGATGAGTCCGCTGTAAAGATACTCAGCTCATCTAAGATACTGGCCAGGGAGATATCTACCAAGCAGGTGATGAAGATCATAGGGACGAAGATGTAGTTGTTGACGACGACAATGATGATGATGAGGATGATGAGGTTGATAATGATGATGGCAACAATGATGACGAATTATAGTGGTCTTGATGTAAACGATGAAGTTGATGGTGGCGACAATGATGGTGATGGTCATAATGATAAAGTGGCCGATGAAAATTATGATAGTGATTGCGATGATGATGAAGACGACGATGATGATGATGATGATGATGATGACGATGTTGATGGTACTGATAGAAAGCTGCAGAGGAGACCCAGGCAGACATCAACGCAGCGAGGATGGTGTACGCCTCACTGGCGAAGTTTGTTTCCTTCTTGCGTACAATGCTTATACGACATTTCAATATCTGACGTGTACATTTAGATTTATAATTGGCACTAATTACAAAATGTGGTGAGAGTATTGTCATATATAATTACAACGCTTAAGCAGTCGACTGCTGAATGTTTCGTGATGCGAGCATGTGCAATTTGTGTGCACACATTTGCAGATACTGCAGGGTCCTCTTCTTCACGGTTGCCGAGTTGGCTAACCTCGATCCCATGTACCAGAACTCTTTGCTCTGGTTCATCAACCTCTTCACACTCTCCATCGAGAAGGCTCCGAAGGGAAATGACCTTGATGATCGATTGACCTCTCTCAGATCCCACTTCACTTACTCGTTGTACTGCAATACTTGCAAGAGTCTTTTTGAGAAGGATAAGGTAGTTGCCGATGCTTACTGTGAGATTGATGAGGGTGAGGATGTTTTTTGTGGTTCTCGTCGTAAGAATAATTAATTTACTGATTTTATTTCCTCTAGATATTTTAATCATGATGTGGATTATTTCAGTTTGATAGCCATCATCCGCTCTTTTATTATCATCCTGTTCAACACTCTCCTCCTTATCATCTCCATCAACATTTTCATCATCATCTTCATCTCATACCAACCAGTTACTCTTCAGTTTCATCCTCATCATCAACATCCTCAACAAAATAAACGGAAATATCAACCAATCGGAGTGGATTTTCCTGCTCACCGGGGGCGTGGGAATTTCCAACAAACTGGAAAATCCGTTTGCATGGTTACCAAGTCAATCCTGGGATGAGCTGTGCCGCTTGGATGAGCTCGCCAATTTTAAAGGAATCGTGCAGGATTTTGTGGCGAAAGAAGATGATTGGTTGGCTATTTATGACGCACAGGTATTTTCATATGATGGGTCTGTGTTTATGTATTTGTATGTGTGTGTGCGTGTGTGTATGAATGTATGTGTGTCTTGGTTCGTGTGTGTCTTGGTGCGTTTTTGTGTGTTCAACGACAACAATTTGTCAGTTGCACGTGTATTAACGATATTTATGAATGAATGCTGAATTGGAACGACCAATGGAAGGAGCCACACGGGAAGGCACTACCCCCACCCTGGAATGACCTGACCTCGCTGCAGAAGATTCTGATCGTGCGCGTACTCCGACCAGACAAGGTGGTGCCCGCCATCGCTAACTTCATCGTGGAAAATATGGGGCAGAAGTTCGTTGAACCTCCTCCATTCGATCTCGAAAGTTCCTTTGCCGACAGTTGGTGGTGGTGATGATGATGGTGATGATGGTTGTGACGATGGTTGTGACGAGTATGATGACGGTGATGGTGATGACGACAACGATGATGATGACGATGATGTTGATGACGATACTAACAGGTAACTCCCTATCTCCATTGATCTTCATCCTCAGTGCTGGCTCCGATCCAACAGCCGCTCTCCTCAAGTTCGCCCAGAAAAACGTAAGAGGACATTTAATTGCCTCCTTTCATTCAGCTGGATGATTGGCTGCTCGTTTATTTGAATATGTAATTAGTCCAATAATGAGTTTGTGGTTAATTTGTTATTTAATTAAACTGTTAATTGAATAATTGATTAGTTGGTTGATTGATTGATGATTGATTGAATTTTTTTTCAACAGGATTACTTATCAGGCAAGTTTCACTCCTTATCACTGGGTCAAGGTCAGGGACCAATTGCTCAAAAGATGTTAGACGAGGCAGTCGTGAATGGGATGTGGGTTCTACTGCAGAACTGCCATCTTGCTCCCTCCTGGATGCCCACTCTCGAAAAGATTTGTCTGGTGGGTTGGTAGGTGGGTTGGTGGGTAGGTAGGCTAGTCTAACGATTGTACGTAATCGTATGTGATCGTATGGGGATGTATGTGATTGCATGTATAAATTAAAAAAATGAAAAAAAGAAAAAATACTAATGATATTCACACAACCACACATTGAAACACGCATACACACACGCATATACACGCACACACACACATGCAGCACACACGTCATTACACAACATTAAAGGAGTTAAAACCTGAAGCCGTTCATCCTAGTTTCCGTCTCTGGCTGACCAGTTATCCGTCGAGTTTCTTCCCGGTTTCCATCCTTCAAAATGGGGTCAAGATGACCAATGAACCGCCCAAGGGATTGAGGTTCAATTTAATTAGGTCAGGTTATTTTGTTGAAACTAATTTTACATCCAAATATATATTTTGCAAAGTTGTTTAACTTTTTATTTAGGTCCTACATGACAGATCCTATATCTGATATGGAGTTTTTTTATTCTGTGAAGAAACAAGTGAGGACGTGATGACATTGCTTGGTGTGGTGCACTTTACAACTGCCACAACTACCATCATGACAACTCGATAACAAAATCAACAACAACACGATAACATCAACGACCCCTACAACAACATTAACAGCATCCTTTACAGAGTTAACAATCGCAGCAAACAATACAATACAAACGCCATCATTAGCAACACAAACGTCAACAACATAAACACTGATAACAACAACACAAACATCATCATCAACAACAACAACATAAGCATTAGCATCAGCAGCAACAACAACAACAACACATGCATCACCAACAACAGGCCGAGTGGAAGGCCATGCTGTTCAGTTTGTGCTTCTTCCACGCTCTCGTCCAGGAGAGAATCAAATTCGGAGCCATTGGTTTGTTTCTGTTTACAAACAACAAACAAGGGTTGTTAATTTTGTTTGTTTGTTTGTGCAGTTTAACGGCGTTTCAGCACAACTGGCTATCTTTACGCCCCTTGTTCCTTTTCTATAAATGCGTTTTGTTGTTTTAAAACTTTTGAGAAATTATTTTTAAATTCTATTAAAAATTTGTATTTCCTGAAGGAATGATATTAGATTATTGATTTTATCTCTGGAAAAAATTTTTTCTACTTCTGAAGGGATGTCATGTCGTTTCCTACTATTATTGTGACTATTACATTTGACAAAAATGTGATGGATGGTTAGTTTTTCGTTACAAGAGTTGCATGTAGGCGAATTTGTTTTGTTGAGAATCCAGGAATGAGTCAAACTTGAATGGCCTATTTTTAATCTGTTGATGATTGTCTGAGGTTTACGTTTTAAACCTTTAAATTCATTTTTTGGCTGAGAAATGGTGTGGATAATTTAAGAAAGTTTGATGTTTGGTTCCATTCAAGTTGCCATTTCTCCATTGAAACCTTTTTGTCCAAAATCTTAAATCATTGTGTGGGATGGGAAGATTTGATATTGGAATATTGTGAGCTTGTGATGCCAGTTGATCGACTTCCTCATTACCCTGAATTTCTATGTGACTGGGTATCCATATCAGAGTTATTTTCTTACCATTGTTATCATTTAAGTTATCATGTATCCTGTTTTGCGTTTGAATTATAAGGTTGTGTTGAGGTCTATATTGTTTAAGCGCCATAACTGTTGATAATGAATCTGAGAATATCATGAAATTTTTACTATTGGATTTAGATATGAAGTTTATTGCCATCTGAATGGCAATGATTTCTGCTATGAAGATTGAAGCATGGTTTGGAAGATGTTGCATGATTTTGTTTATGCATTTTTGTTGTCTGTAGACCACTACTGCTGCTGTAGTTGATATTCCTTTTTTTTGAGCCATCAGTATATATTTCAATTGAATTGTGATTCTCTTGAATTTTTTCTTTGAATAACATTTTTGCTAAGTTTTTGTCTTTTTCTATTTTTGCTATACTGGTATCAATATCTGCATGTAGCAACAGCCAGGGAGGAATCTTATAATCATTCTCTTTAACAATTTTTGTTTTTTCATGTTCTTTGATGTATTCAATTATCTTGTTGGAAAAGTTTGAATAGATTTGGATTTAATGTGACATATTTTATCGGTATATTTATAATTTGGATTTTATGGTTGCGATCTCAGTTTTAGATAGTAGTTCGATGCCAATTTTTGATGTCTATAAGATATGGGCATTTCCCCTGAGAGAACATGTAGACTGCTAGATGGAGATGTTTTATATGCTCCCAAAACTCTTCTTAATGACTCGTTGATTATTGGTTGAAGAATTTTGAGATATGATTTTCTTGTTGATCCATAAACTGGGCTGGCGTAGTCTATTATTGATCTTATCGTTGTCTGGTAAATTGTCATCAAGTGCATTTGATCTGCTCCCCAAGTATGATGAGATAAAACTTTGATCAGGTTGAGTGCTTTTAGACATTTTTTTTGCCGCTTGAATATGAGGAATGAAATTAAGTTTATCATCGATTATGATTCCCAAATATTTATATTGCTGGGTGAAATCTATGAAATTTTCTTGAAATTTTAATTCGGGGTAGATCTTGTTTCGTTTTTTTGAAAAAAGGATGGCTTTTGTTTTGGTTTCTAAAAATTTGATTCCATTTTCTATTGCCCATTTTTCTAAGGTTTTCAAAAATGTGTTTATTTCCCCTTGCATTTTGCTAATATCTTTATTTCTAAATGTTATTGTTAAATCATCCATATACAGCGAAGTTATTGCTCTTTTTGGAATTATATTTGTTATGTTATCTAAAAGTAAACAAAAAAGTTTTGGTGACAAAATGCTCCCTTGTGGAATACCTAGATCTGGATACTTTTTTTCAGAAAATGTGTTGTTAAATTTTACCTGAAAGGATCGATCCGTCAAGAAATTTTGAATAAATCTAGGAAGGAGTCCTCGTAAACCAATATGATGTATCTTTTTCATAATTCCATAGTTCCAAGCACTATCATAGGCTTTCTCTATGTCTAAAAATATTGTTATGACTTGTTCGTTATTGTTTAATACTTGTCTTACCAATGTTTCAAGCAGTAGTAGGTTATCTAATGTGGATCTTCCTTAGGTTCCTCCACACTGTGAATTTGATATTATTTTATTAATTTTGAGATACCAATCTAGTCTTGTATTAATTATTTTTTTCATTATTTTGCAGATTTTTTGAATTTCGTTGAAAATTGATAACCAAGATGTTTGATATTTCTTGGTCAGTTGTATACTCTTTACCATTGAGTGAAATGTGGCTGTTTTTATTAGTATTATTTTTATTTTTTAATTTTCTGATCATTTCCCAAACTTTATTTATAGATGTGTTGGAATTGAGATTATTGATAAATGAGTTCCAAGATTTGTTTTTTCTTCTCTTACTGTTCTGCGTGCCTCTGCTTTGATCTTTTTATAATTTATAAAGTTGTCTTGATTGGGATTATTTTTGAAACTTTTAAATGCATTTTGTTTCTGTTTGATTGCATCTTTGCACTTCTCATTGTACCAAGTATTTAAAACTTTACCTTTTTTTATTTTGAATAACTGGGGTAGTTTGTTTTATGACTTTTGATATGATTTCTATCCATTTGTTCATTGACTCATCATCAATTGTGTCAAAATTTTTCATTTGTTCCTCTATCATGAATGTAAAACTACTCCAATCTGTTTTGTTGTAGTTAAGTCTTTTCAAATCTGAATTTGTGGGTTTATTTCTGATGGATATAATTATTGGGTAGTGATCACTGCCATGTAAGTCATGTTCTGCATCCCATTCAATATCTTCAAAGAGAGTTGGAGTTGTCATGGCTAGATCAATTGTGGATGAAGTGTTTGTGTTTTCATGGTATCTTGTTGGTTGTGTTGGCTTAATCAGGCAAAGATCATTTTCTATTATTGTTTTTTCCAAATGCTTACCCTGAGAATTTGAGTTTAGGCAGTTCCAAATTTTGTTGTGAGCATTAAAATCTCCAAGGAATATGAATGGTTTAGGAATTTGTTTTATAATTTGTTTTAAGTTTTGTGATTTAATCAAAGAATTTGGCTGTATGTAACCATTGCATATTGTTATTGATTTGTTGTAGATTGTTATTCTTGCTGCTATGAAATGATTATCGATTTTTATATTAACGGGAGACTGTGTTATATTGTAATGAATATAAATTGATGTTCCAGCTGATGGATTTGTTTTTGTGGAGATAGCTGCTTTATGATAACCCATGTAGTTTTTCAATTTTATCTGTTTATCTTCAGTGTTTTTTGTTTCTTGGAGACAAATGATATGTGGATTGTATTTAGAAATTAGGATTTGTAGTTCTGGTAAATTGTTTTTCATTCCTCTGATGTTCCATTGAAGGATTTTGATTGTGTGGAAATTTTTATCTATCATTATGTCTTAAATGGGATTATTTGTTTAGGAGTTATTAATGAATCTTTTAGTGTCTGGTATTTCTTTTGTTTGTTTATTATAAGCCATGTTTATTTTTGGGAACGTTTTTCATTTTTACATTAATGTCATTTTTGTTAGAATCTTCCTCCGTATCTTCGCTAAGGCATTCATCACTTTTCGTGTTTTCATCGCTGGAAAACATATACGGATCTTTGTTTTCTTTACTTGTTTTATTATAGTTTTTATGGGATTTTATTTGCTGATCTAATTCTAATTTTTTTGTTGTTTCTTGAGATATATCATTATCAGAAGTTTTTCTTTTTTTGTAGTTTTTGGTGGAATTTGGTAAACAATTTATAAGATTGCATTGAATTTCTTTATCAATCATTGTTACTTTTCTTTTATTATTTGAGATAACAGGGGTTTCTGTTGTTGACATATCTGACTTAGTAGTTTAATATCGATGCCCTCCGATGGAGGGCGTATCAGATATTAAGCTGATAAGAACAGATACTACACTTTGATCTTAGCCAAAAGGCCGAGAAGCTATCTGTTAATTTCGAGGTGTTGCTATCCCAGATATTGTATCAACGATACTTTTTGAGTATTTGCTTCGTTACTGGTAATACTTCGGAATGCCAAAGCATCGAACTTGATATCGCCGATACTTTTTAGGCAGAAAAAATCGATACTCGCTACTTTCGAAAGTCAAGTGGATATATTTTTATAAATTATTTTAATTTTTAAAGTTGAGCGCGGTTTTTAGGTGTAATGATTCACTCTCACTCAAAGGTTACGCGATTACAATAACGAAACAGCAGCAATCGTAGGTTCAGACAGACACAAAGTCAAAATCTTTCTTAAAAAATAATGCAATGGTTAAGATGAAGATGTTAAGATGATGGTGATTCTGCAGGCTGGAACATTCCGTACGGCTTCAACGAGACAGACCTCCGGATATCAGTTCAGCAACTTGCTGAGTTCCTTGATAAATATGATGTCGGTTACTAATTTAATACTACTACTACTGTTAATAATATTAATAATAAGCGTTACTCATATTTTAACTAGTAAAAACCAACAAAATAGTATAATTATTATTACGATCTTCTCCGTGGTTTGTGGTTAGTGTGATTTGTCTACCTATCATAATTTTATTAAACTGCAGACTGTGCAATTTGAAGCGCTGAGATACTTGACTGGCGAGTGTAACTACGGCGGGAGGGTGACAGACGACTGGGACCGCAGGACACTGAGGACCCTGGTCAATAAGTTTTACACGCCCGCTCTACTCCCCCCCAGCCACCCAACAGTACAGGACCTCTCTTACGTAAACAATCCACACTCTGATGGTTCTCCAGGGTCTTCCATCTACTTTGGAAGGATGACCACAAACACCATCAGATTTGTTAAAGTTTCGCAGCTGACAGACGCCCATTACAAATCGTCTCGAAATGGCTTAAAGAAAATGTCGGCTGGTGCTCACGATCATAGGAGTGTCTTCAAGAAGAGTAAGCATCGCAGTTTTGGAAAGTCAGTCATGTCGAAGATCGACTCCACGTCTCTTAGCAAGGAGGAAAGGGTGAAGGATTCCAAAGGGTCGAGTATGCATACGGAATATGAATCGGCCGCGACGAGTTATCAGAACATCAGCGAAAGTTTTAACACCAGCATTGAATCCAGTAAGATGACTCTCATCTCGAAAGGAGGGGTCAATATCTTGTCCATGCCAGTACCAGAAGAAGATGACGATCAGGAACTCCTTGGTGACGACGATAATGAAAATAATAATAGTAATAATAAGAAAAATAAAAAAAATAGTCAAGACGGAAGCATTGCCAACATTAAAAATTTAACTGGGATAGCAACTAATCGCTGCACTAACAATGACAACGACGACGAAGATGGTGGTCAAGTTGCTGATGATGCTACTGCAGATGTCGTTGGTGATGAGGACGTCTTGAATGCTGAGCCCAATGTGGATGAACGACAAGATCAGCGTGACTCGCTACAACAACTTCAACAACATTCACCACTGCAGTCGTTTCAACCACATACCTCACTTCGGCAGTCGCATCGACGTCCACAGTCCCTACATATTTTTCGACAAAAATCACATCAGAAAGTTTCGCAATCTCATTCTTTTTATTCATCTCAACCTTCATCACAAAAGCATTATTCGGTGCAGTCCTCACGCCAACGTTCACCACACCATTCATCAAAACAACTTCTGCCGCAACAGTCGCAACCACTAAATCTGACAGAGAAACCATCAAATCAGTCACTGCAGCTGAACCAATCACCACAGCGGTCGCAAGAGGTTCTACCGCAGCGTCTCTCGCATCGGGTATCGCAACAATACCGCGAAGGCGACACGAGTCCGAAGTCTTTTCCATTAATTTCGGCTGTTTCTGTTGCATTGTCGGGAGAAAATGTAGCACCGCAGCAGGCAGCTGTCAACAAAACACCGTCGAAGGTCTTGAGCCAGTTCAGTTCGCAGGAGAGCAGCACGGACCCCGAACTGCAGAAACAACTGAAGCAGCAAACTTCTCAACAGCAAAAAACAGCTGCAGATGTTTTGACATTGATGTTGCCACCGAAATTGGATGACGTCATTACAAAAATGACAGTTGAGGAGGAAGATGATGAAGAGGAGGAGGAGGACGAAGAGGAAGAAATGATGGAGGAAGATGCAGAAGAGGAGGAGGAAAATGATACGGTTTTCTATTTTGATGACTCCATGATCTACTATATTCCACCGCCAGGAGAGGTTTGAATGGTTGCAGCTTGTTCATTCGTTCCTACGTTCGTTCTTAATATATCACATCTGTTTTCGTTGTCATTTTCACTCGTTGTCATTTTCACTCGTTGTCTTGTGTATAGGATGTCAGAAATGGGTGCATGAGAGATGTAGTGGTGTGAGGGGGGAAAAGGTGGAAAGCACGTTCAAATGTAAGAAATGTGTTCATGGTGTGATTAATAGGACGGACGCAAGGACGGGGTTGAGTGGTGGTATTGAAAGAGTGGAAAGCTTTGTTTACTTAGGGGATAAGCTGAACGCGGATGGAGGATGTTTGAGCGCAGTTACGGCTAGAGTTCGTGTGGGATGGATGAAATTTAGGGAACTGGGTGGGGTATTGTGTGGAAAGAAATGGTCAGTAAAGATGAAAGGGAGGGTATATAAAGCATGTGTGAGAGCAGCGATGGTATATGGTGGTGAAACTTGGGTGTTGAGGAGAGAGGAAGAAAGTGTACTGCAGAGGGCTGAAAGAGCTATGGTGAGGATGATGTGTGGGGTTAAAGTGAAGGATAGGAGGAGTAGTACAGAGCTGATGTCGATGATGGGACTGAATGAGGACATTGTGACATTGATAAGGAGATCGAGATTGCGGTGGTATGGACATGTGTTGAGAAGGGATGAAAGGGTCGGGATTAGGCGAGCGTTGGAGTTCGAGGTTGAAGGAGTGGTAGGAAGGAGTCGTCCGCGATTGGGATGGAGAGAGCAGGTGGAGAAGGACAAGGTGAAAGCGGGGTTGCGTGATACTGAGGCGAATGACAGATGTGGATGGCGTCGAGAGGTATTTCGGTTTCATCATAGGTAGCCAAACGGCAACCCCCGATCTCAAGGAAAATGTCGTCTAAACGTGTGTTGTTGTTGTTTCGTTGTCATTTTCATCGTTTTCATTAATGTGATTTTTTTTCAAAGTACCATGACTACTTGGAGTACATAAAACAACTGCCCTACAACACTCAGCCGAGCGTGTTCGGCATGCATTCGAATGTGAACATAACGAAGGAACAAATGGAAACAAAACACTTACTTTCTGGTATCGTCACTGCGCAAGTTAGTTGGCTGGCTGGTTGGCTGTTTGGCTAACTGTTTGGCTAGCTGGTTGGCTGGTTGGCTGGCTGGTTCGTTGGTTGGCTGGCTGGTTGGTTCGTTGGTACATCTCAAAAATTTAAGCATTTAAAATTATTATTAATAAATGGTTAAATGAATGGATGGATGAATGGATAAATAGTTAGTAACTAAATATTCATCTCACGAATTGACCGGCGCATAAACATTTTTAGAAGTGGTTTATTCACGACTATCAGGTACATCTATTTGCCAGTTTAAAAAGTTTGCTTCCATCAGCACCGAGCTCATGAGACTTGTGTAATGCGGGTCACAAACTGCCTGGTCAGAGTTTCTGTTCATTCTTGCTGAACCCCAGAGTTTTTATGCTTCTGAGATTGTATGCATAACTTTTTAAATAGAATAAAATAGCGTCCTTCCTTCGGGAACATGTTGATTCAGTTTCCTTCGTCCTTCAGTAACTTTTTGAGATGCGTTTCGTTTAATCGAGCCAGGATTGTTGCTAACGTTATTATGAACCTAGCAAGCGCAGAGTTAATCTTTCCTTACTTCGTTAGTGGCTCGTTGCGCCATGATTTAATTTGCACCTGCGGTTACTTCCAAGCACCGAGCAGGCAGGCCAGCAATATTCTATTTATATCCATTCTTCAAAATATAATTTTCTGGGCACGAGGACACTTGGACATTCCTGATTGGTTGATGGATGGACCTGGGAAATGACAATGTGATACAAATTTACGCTATTTTGGCTTCATTCACTCATCTTTTACCTGCTGCTGATTAATTAGTTGAGTGATTGATTAGTTGATTGATTGGTTGATTGAATGGTTGATTGAATGGTTGATTGATTTATTGATTGGTTGATTGATTGATTGTATAGATGAATCAATGAACATATTATTCAATTTATTTATGCGTTTGTTTGTTAAATGATTAAATTACGAACATGTGAATGAATGAACAAATAGTTATATGTTTGAAAGACTCGATCAAATGAATAAATACGACTGGACGAACGAACGAACGAACCAATCAGATGAGCTCAATGGTTGAGAAGAGCAAGTCTTCGGACTCCACAGTCGACGAAGTTGCTCTGGACATCCTCAACAGGCTGCCACCTGCCAATTTTGACATTCAAGTTCGTTCACGATGGAATTTTACGATGTTACACGTTCAACATTTAAATTTTCGATCGATCAGGAAGCTAGGCTGAGGTATCCAACAGCCTACAGCCAGAGCATGAACTCGGTGCTTGTGCAAGAATTGGGTCGGTTCAACAATCTCATGTCAATAATTAGGTCATCCTTGAAGAATATCAGGGAGTCTATTAAGGTTTTTTTTCATTTAAATTTGATAAATCATTTTAGAAAGAAAAAATGGGTAATGAGAAAAACGATGTAATTGAATGATAATTTGCTGTTAACTTGCACTTTGAAGGGTTTGACCTTGATGACACCTGAGTTGGAGGCCATGTTCAAGTCCATGCTAAGTGGAAAAGTGCCGGAGATGTGGATGGGCAAGAGTTATCCATCCCTGAAGCCGCTGGGAGGCTACGTTCAAGATCTCGTCAATAGGATCAAATTTTTTACGGTTGGTAGGTGGATCCTCAACATTTGTATTGGTGATTGATTGGTCGGTCGGTCGGTCGGTTGGTTGATTGATTGGTTTATTGGTTGGTTGGTTGGTTGGTTGGTTGGTTGGTTGGTTGGTTGGTTGGTTGGTTGGTTGGTTGGTTGGTTGGTTGGTTGGTTGGTTGGTTGGTTGGTTGGTTGGTTGGTTGGTTGGTTGGTTGGTTGGTTGGTTGGTTGGTTGGTTGGTTGGTTGGTTGGTTGGTTGGTTGGTTGGTTGGTTGGTTGGTTGGTTGGTTGGTTGGTTGGTTGGTTGGTTGGTTGGTTGGTTGGTTGGTTGGTTGGTTGGTTGGTTGGTTGGTTGGTTGGTTGGTTGGTTGGTTGGTTGGTTGGTTGGTTGGTTGGTTGGTTGGTTGGTTGGTTGGTTGGTTGGTTGGTTGGTTGGTTGGTTGGTTGGTTGGTTGGTTGGTTGGTGAATTATTGAAAAAATTGGTGAATAAATAATTTAAATGGATGCGTGCGTGAGTGATTAAATTAATGAAAATTGATTGG
This sequence comes from Helobdella robusta, assembly GCF_000326865.2. NCBI lineage: Eukaryota > Metazoa > Annelida > Clitellata > Rhynchobdellida > Glossiphoniidae > Helobdella > Helobdella robusta. The sequence goes on along the minus strand of NW_008705398.1, from coordinate 5,448,818 downwards.
ACGGAATATGTTGAATGAATGAATGAATGAATGAACGAATGAATGAATGAATGAACGAATGAATAAATAAATGAATGAATGAATGAAAGAATGGCGATAACAATTATGATTATGATGACCTTGACGTTGCCCTGGTAGGATTGGCTGGAGAACGACGCTCCTGCTACTTTCTGGATGTCGGGCTTCTTCTTCGTACAGGCCTTCCTGACGGGGGTGCAGCAGAACTTCGCCCGCAAGTATGCCATTCCCATCGACCTCCTCACCTTCAGCTATGACGTCATGCCTATGAGTCACTACGATCTGGCCCCAGTTAATGGTGAGGAGGATGATTATGAGGAGGAGGAGGTGGAGGTGAAGGGTAGTGAGGATGATTATAATTTAGACGATGGGGATGTTGGGGAAAATATTGATGAAGAGGATGAAGACGACTAGCTAAATTAGCGTAAATTACGTTGATAATGATGACGGTGGGAGTGATAAAGGAGGTAACTGTTCCAATGGAATGACATCATTGCATAAAAAGTAGCATTCAAAAGCCAAAATTGATAAATTATTATCAGTAACAAAAACCACTTACCAGGTGCCTACGTGAAGGGATTGTTTGTGGATGGTGCTAGATGGGACCTTGAGGAAAACATTCTGGCCGAATCAATCCCTAAGATTCTCTTCTGTCCAATGCCAGCGGTGCGTGCGTCATATTATCATTATTTCGCAATGCACGAAATGTGACGGTCTTAACAATAACTAACATCAATTTCTATTTATTTTTTTATTTATGTTTTCAAACGCGCACGCAGACAGACGCGTACATACTTGCGCGTGTAGGCGCGTACACGCATGCACACTCGCACGTACACACAGATCTGGTTGATCCCGTGCAAGAAGGACGAGCTGGCCGCCAAGCAGACGTACACCTCCCCGGTGTACAACACGAGCGAAAGAAGGGGGACCCTCTCAACTACCGGCCATTCGACAAACTTCATCATTGCCATGGACCTGCCCAGCAACCTGCCGGAAGAACATTGGATCGGTAGGGGTGTGGCTCTCCTCTGCCAGCTGGATAACTAAAGGTAGGGGAGGAAGGAAGAAAGAAGCCAGGTGAATAAGGACATGAGAAAGTTGAGGTCGTTAATTAATGGTCAATATTTTATTCTGTCTGGCGTTTGTTTTTTGTACTTGGTTGCGGGTTGTTTTTTGCAGGACTCACGTTTTTAAGTTTCATTTATCTTTATTTTTCATATACATATTTGTACAATTTTGTATTTAAGTGAATGCCTTCGTTCCTCTCCTTCGCATCGTCGGTTTAGATGTTCTTTTCTTAAGGATAGTTCATATTTTTTTGCTTTCTTACATTTCAGATTTTAACATTTCCAAATCAAATTTGTTTTTATTCTTCAGTTTTGTTCATTTTGTATTTCAAAAATATTTAAATTTTTTTTTCTAAGTAAAAAACATTCGTTTCAATAACTGTCATGGGCGCGCGTCTTTATAAATGACTTGCCGTCAAATACAGTTACACGGAGAGATACATAAACAAATGCAGATTCTTGCAAACGTATGCAGTGAAACACAAACAAACAAACAGAGAGACGAACAAAGACACAGACTGACAGACAGATGTAAAGACCTACACAGGTACTTGAGCAGGTTTCAAACAGACTTGTCGATATTATTGATGTTCATGCCAAGCTTCATTATACAATCTGACAATGAGTTCGCTTCAGATGCGTCGGGAATGATGAATGATCAGGATGAATCGGTGATGATAAAATGATATTGATGAGGAGAATGTGATGGTGCAAAAAATGAAACTCGAATCTGATGTTTATGATGAAAATGTAAAGATCGTTAAAATGAGGGTGAAGATGTTCACCATGCTGAAGCTGTTTATGGTGATTACAATGATAGCAAAAGTAAAGATGATGATGTCGATGGTGCTCTTCTTAATGGTGATGATATTGATGGGATCATTGTGAAGAAACATGTGTTTCTTGTTGAAATGAACAAAATGTTTTGTTAGTTAAGTGCAAGATACATACATACATGCAACTGCATTCATATATACATACATGCATCTATACATACATACATACATACATACATGCATGCATGCATACGTGCAACTGCATTCATACATACAGACATACATACATTATGCATGAATGCACCTATACATACTTACATACCAGCACTTGTGTATAGGTGCACATGCACATGCACTCATACACAAACATACAAGCACATAAGTTCAGCAAAAACAAACAGTTATACATTTGTCGGTTGAAGGATATGTTGGTAATTGTTGTATCTCTGTGATGACGATGATTATGAAGAGGGTTATCACCATAAATAATAATATACGATGATACTAATGACAGAATTGATGTAGATGATGATAACGTTTATGAAGAAGCCGACGACAAATAAATAATATATATTATAATAATTAATTAATTTTGTATATAATATATATATTATAATAATTAATTAATTTTGTATATAATATATATATTATAATAATTAATTAATTTTGTATATAATATATATATTATAATAATTAATTAATTTTGTATATAATATATATATTATAATAATTAATTAATTTTGTATATAATATATATATTATAATAATTAATTAATTTTGTATATAATATATATATTATAATAATTAATTAATTTGGTATATAATATATATATTATAATAATTAATTAATTAATTTGGTATATAATATAATAATTAATATGAATGACGACCGCGAATTGTGATAATTAATTAAAAAAAATTAGATGGCGTTTGTATATAGATGGCAATATTTATCAGACTCAACGTCAGATGATGATGAGGATGATGATGATGATGGTGAGGGTAATGGTGATAACGTCGACAATGATGATATGATGACGCCGATGTGATGTAAATGATGGTAACGATATTGACGACAATGATGGTGATGACAATATGAAGAATGATGAGGTATTCCGTCAGTATGTTGTTATTAGTGGTTCAATAGTTCATCCTCCGTTAGTTTGTTCACTGGTTCGTTAAGTCTTACAGACCCTGGAATACATTCCTGTGTGTGCTTCTCTGGTGTGTGTTTGTGTGACTCTGTGAATGTTTGTACGTGTATGTGTGAATGCATGCAGTTATGTAGTAGTGTGTCTATACATTTAGGTGTGTATGTGTGTGTGTGCATGTATGTACGTTTGTGTGCTTGTGTTTAGATTACACCTGTGTGTTTGCGTGTGCGTACGTGCGTGCGTGTGTGTTTATGATATGGATAATAATTGAAGAATTGGAGTCGATTGGTCTTATAAACAATGATATCCCTGCACATGTTTTAGGTTAAAAATACCTCATGTCTGATCTCTCTCAGTTTCTTTTCTCTTCTGACTTCTCCTTCAGTATATGTGTTTGTGTGTGTTTGTACATTAATGTGTGTGTGTGTGAATTAGTTCATACAGATTATGCGTGCATTCGTACGATATGAAGATGCTCGCGTATCTCTGAGTGCCTCTGCCTCTCTGAATGCTTCTGTATTTTACACGTGCATTAGTTATTTCATGGGATTGGTTTTTAGAAAAAGCAGAATCGGAGATAATGTTGACGTAGTATTAAATTTTAGTTTAATTAAAAAATAAATAAATAAAATGAATTATAAAATAATAAAAGTATTACTGCATCAGCCTTCGCGTCTGACAACAAATTACAAATATTTATACGGTGGCTAGACTATACTAGACATCACTCGGTTGCTTGCAGAACGAAGAGGTGAAACGCGTTTTCAAGTTGTTTTTTAAACTTTTTTAATGATAAAGTAAGTTAGACATTTCGTCGCGTGCTAGCATCTGAGATTAAAATTCTTTTTTTTATCGTAATCTGGAAATGTTCGCGATTTAATTTGTTCACCATTTTATAATTTAACGGCAAAAAATGTTAACCGTATTTTAGTAGTGATGATAGAGTTTCATTTCCTACTGACTGTCAAATTAAATGTTGACAACTGTCAACATTTTCCTGCTATGTCAGGTTAGGGAGTTTGAAACAAATTTTTCGACAAATGCTTGCTTGATGGTAACTCAAAGAATTTTCTAAACCATTCTCTTGTATGTGTTGGTAACTCTATGTGTGTGGTATGTGTGTGTGTGTAACTGCCTGTGTATTTGTAAGTTCATGTGGGAATATGTGTGTGTATTTGTGAATTTGTGTTTGCAATTGAGTATTTATGTACGTATATTCGTATGTGTATGCGTGTGTATATGTGTTTGTGAGTATGTGTGCATGTGTATTTGTTGCTACATGTGTTGTTAATGGAGCTGAGCTCTGAAATATCTATGAGTTTTCTCTTGAAGAGTCACATCAGAACTGAGTGAGATTGACGATGATGATGGGATGATGATGATGGGGTGATTGACGGTGATGATGATGATGGGGTGATGATGAAGGGTACCGTGGTTGATACGCAGTGATGGATAATGCTGATGATGATAATATAAAAT
>NW_008705398.1:5439506-5439909 GCF_000326865.2 Helobdella robusta | reverse complement strand
CAACAACAACACCAAACAACAACCCAACAACAACAACAGCAGCAAAAACAACACTACAAAAATAACAGCTTCAAAAACAACACACAACTACAACAACACAGAACAACCAAAAAACAACAAAAAAACAACAACACACAACAAAAACAACAACAACAAACATACGACTATAACAAATAACAACAACAAACAGCTCAACAACAGCAAACAATTCCAATATGAACTAAGTGACAACTGTAGTTTTGTTTCGACTGTGTTGCCTTTGGTACATCATTGCCATTTTATAACTATAACAATTAATTAAATTTATCACTTTCACCATCATCATCAATTTTATCATCATCGCCATCATCATCATCATCATTCTTATCATCACTAGTATTATTATTAATATTATTATCATTAT
>NW_008705398.1:5435893-5439456 GCF_000326865.2 Helobdella robusta | reverse complement strand
ATGTGATGGTGGTGACGAAAAATATAATAATGGCGATGACGAGACGATGGTATCAACGATGATGATGATACAGATATCAATGGTGATTGTTATGACGACGACGGCGATGATATCAACAATGATTATGATACTGATATCAGTGGTAATGGTGGTGACGAAGACGACGACAATCAGACGACGACGCCACGTGCGTCACATGTCGTAATTGGATGAATGGGTTTATTTAATCTGCGAGTGTGTGATGTAAAAAAAATGAAGGAGTAGGTTGAACGTGGGGAGGAGAAAAAAATAAAAGTGATAATAATGATTACAGTGGTGGGGGTGGTGGTGGTGGTGATGTTAGTGATGATGATGTTGATGATGATGGTGAAAGTTGTGATCGTGAGGATGATAATGATGATAAAATGTGATCATCAACAAAATTGATTACAACAACAACCACAACAACAACAAATAGCATCAATAAACAACAAGACAACAAATTACTACATAAAGTTCCTTCACAATGAATGAATGAATGAATGACTCCTATTTTGAAAAAAATGTATAGTCTTCTACACACGCAGCTCACACATTTAGATTTTTTGTTATATCCGTGTGTGCGCGCGTTATACACATATCTTTGTGTGTCTGTGTGTGTGTGTGTGGTGTGTCTGTCTGTGTGTAACGTATATGTATGTATGTTTATGTATATGGCAGTGGATGTGTGTGAATTTCTTTTATATGAGGTACTTACTTTTGTAAGAACATAATCATATTTGTATTGAATGTGATTTTTGTATTTTTATATTATAGTATTTGTGTGGCTAAGTATGTTTGTGTAAGTGTCTGCGCTCGCGACTATTTTAGTGAGTATGTATATGTGTGTGTGCGTCTAAGTTTGTTTATGTGTGTGTGTGTAAGAGAGAGAGAGAGAGAGAGAGAGAGAGAGAGAGAGAGAGTGTGTGTGTGTGTGTGTGTGTGTGTGTGTGTGTGTGTGTGTGTGTGTGTTGTATTTGTGTGAATGTGAATATGTGATTGAGGATGATGAAGTGGTGAGAAAGAAGATGGTTACCACACATCTTGAGATACTTGTCCGTGCATGTTTGTGCAGATGTGTGCGTGTGCAGATGTGTGTGCGTGTTTGTGTTTTTCTATAGTACAGTTTTGTAATACATGTACGTGTCTATATGCACTTATGTATGATTGTAATCTGGCGTATTTATATACATACTCGTAATTAACCTTGCAGACTCGTGTTTATGAATAAACATTAACATGTGTGAATGTATATTATAAAAAACCTCCGTGTTGTCTTCAGATGTTGTGTTCAATGTTTACATTACCTGAATGTCTACTTATTTGGATGCGATGATGTGATGATGTGATGCCCCATTAAAATCCGGGTTCAAACTTCTTTTTCTGCATGAAACAACTAACAAACACACAGGCGTCTTCTGTCTTCACGCACGACTACATCAAATTATACAACATTCAGACATGCTGGTGTTTGTACGCATACACGAATACATGTACACAACATTCACATGTGTTTAGGTTTTGTGCATAAACATGTGGTTTGTTTGAAAAAAAAACATGCAATCTCAACTATGCATGCACTTAACCAATTCTACTCACACACACATACACACACAAGCGCGCACATGCACACGTATCCAAGAAATAAACAAAAAGATAAATTGTTGTACATCAGCACACACATACAACTTCACATCCACAGACGTACAAACACACTCAGATTGGTGTTGTACACTTTACTGTAGAAAACGGCGGGATAAGAATTTTTATAGCGCCTAATTTTTCAACAGAATTTACTTTACACCTCGGCCGGTCATGCTGAATGACTGGTTGGAATGTTCCAACTCTAATTAAAAACATGCTCTTTGGGGCTTGCTAGGGCGATGATGATGATGACGACGATGATAATGATGGTGGGGATGATTAAGATGAAGAAGATGATGATGATGGTGGTGGTGACGTCGATAATGAAGATAGTAACGAAGTGGTATAGTGATGATGATGATGATGGTGGTGACGAAGACGATGGTGATGATGACGATGATGGTCTTGCTGACAGAGTGATTGTTACGATGGTATCCATCCAAGATGATGGTGATAACTATGAAGAGAAAAACTGATTAACAATATAAATAAATAGTTACGAAGATTAAGATAATGTTGACGATAATACTACTACTACTACTAATAATAATGGAAAAATATAGGTAATAATAATAATTTTGATAGTGACCATGATGATGATGATGAAAACGATGATGATGACGACGACGATGACGATGATGACAAGCCAGGGTAGTTCACAGCACATTAATATAAGAATGATAAGCACGATTCGCAAATAGTAATAATAATGCAGCGCTATAAAATGATGATAATAACAATAATAAAAACACAATAAAATAATAATAACGAAGCTATGTTAATTAATGTTTATGTTATGTTTATGTTTTGTTTATGCTCGCTCACGTGTTAGTTCAACTCTTTAATTTCTATGGTTATCTAATAATTTTTTATAACTCTGTAACTTTTTGGGCACAAATAAATCAACAAATAATTTACACAAACCACAAACACACATACACACACACAACACACACACACACACACATGTATAACATATATTGACGTTTTATATATATACATACATACATATATACATTATACAGGTATACACATATATGTTAATGCATACAGAGTGAGTGAGAACAATAGAAAAAGTAATGCAGTATATAAAGAGAAAAAGAAAGAATTAGTTCACAGTTGGTTGAATGCTAATGTTTCAAATTTGTTGAGTTAGTTTTCAACATTTGTTGCCGCAACTATAACCAAAACTTTTATTGACTAAAGTTTACCTCGTTTAAATAACTGTTGGATAATTTATTTTTTGTTGTTGAAAAGATTTATTTGGACTGTTGCCGATGTTTTGATGTTGCTGCTTGTTTGTTGTCGGATGTTTCTCAGCATTTTTTAAACATTGGATTATTAAACAGAAACTTTTAGTTGACGACAAGTTGATTGAGAGTTGCAAGCTACTGTCTCTACTGCTGGCTGATTGTTTGTCCTAGGACATCACATCAGTTAATCATAATCCACATACCCTTTTGTCGCATCACTTGAAGGTGGCCAATTGTTTTCTGCTTTTTTGACCTATTGATTATAAATTAATTAATTAATTAATTAATGTAAAATAAAAAATGGAAATATGTTAAGTAAGTGGTGATCAAATTAATACTCCAGCTGTCATTGATAGTGATTTAATAAATTAATATAATAACATATTATTCAATTAATAAATTAGTCAATTTATTAATCAATCTATCATTCTATCTATCGATCATTAAAAGAAAGAATGAATGAACTAACGTATGAATGATTGATTGAATGATTGATAAAGATATTCAATACCCTCAAAAAGATCATCGTACCAATTAAACAGTCACGCTATTCTTTCGAATGTGCGTGTGTGCATGCGTGCGTGTGTGTGCCTGCGTGCGTGTGTGTTTGCGTGCGTGTGCGTGTATAGCGCACATCTGCTGAATATT
>NW_008705398.1:5425869-5433604 GCF_000326865.2 Helobdella robusta | reverse complement strand
TTGGTTTGGTATTTATGATAAAAAATTTCCTCAAAGGTAATGATGAATGTAGGTATAAAAAATTGGTTTCATTCATTTTTTCATTCGTTTTTTTTTATAATCATCCGATCTTTCGTTCTTTGATGTGGATATTTTATGTATGTGGATCAATTATTTATTTATTCATTTGTTAGTTTCTGTTTCTGCGCTCAGTCACTCATTCGTTCATTTATTCGTTCATTAATAAATAAATAAATAAATTAATTAATTCACTAATTCATTCATTCACTTATTTATTTGTTAATCGTTTTAATAATTTTTTTAAAGAAGGAATTTTTAAAAATTAATTTAATTGGAATATTTTTAAATCGAAATTATAAATTTATAATAAACTCAAAAAAATTGATACAAAAATTGAAAGACACACACACACACACACACCACACACATACACACACACACATACACACTTTTTTTTATATAAAAACATACATACACGCATACACATAAATACACAAACATATATAAGCACACATACATACACAATTACATACCTACATACACACTTGCACACATACATACACACTTGCACACACATATGTACATGCATACACACATATACTCATATACAAACACATTCGCAGCATACAATAATAGTAAAAAATTTGTACAAACAAATAATTAAGATGTAAAGTCTGCGTTAAATTTTTTTATCTGCTTTCAAATTTTGACTGGTTTAACAATAAAATTATAAAATAAAAATACCAAAACCTAAATTGGTATAAATGAAGTAATAGGTATAAAAGTTATAAATGTTAATAATTTTTTTATTCATTAAAAAGTCAGAATCTGACAGACGCAGATGAATACGTGTATGTTGTGTTCTGACGGACGAACAGACGAAGATGAATAGGTGTGTGTATGTGTGTGTGTGTGTGTGTGTGTGTGTATTGTGTGTGTATGTTTCTTCGAAATTTTGTATTTTCGAATAAATGTTAAGTATAGTCTAAATAGTATAGCTGGTATGAACGGTACAAAGATTGTACAGGTGTCACAAAACTTTATTTAAGGCGATAATGATTGTATTAAAAATTTTATACGATGGCATCTATGAATTGATTTATCTTACACTTGTATTCATTCTGATCAACTGATGACCCGTGCCTACCTGCCTTCGTACACACGATCAAACTACGATACGGTAAGTTTGCCTGTACGCACATACATACAAGTGTACACTTTCATGTATGCATACGTATATACATACTCACACATACACACACATGCATAAACGGATACAAACGCATATAGAAACACTCAAAATTTCACACCAATATATTTATATATGCATATACAAACGCGCACGCACACAAATATACGCCACAAAATTTGCTACATGACATGTTTTATAATGAAGCAATTATAATCTAACTAATGCGTTGCAAGGCGTACGTACATGCACGTGTGCACATGCACATGCACCATTAAATACAAATGCACGCGCACACACACCACACACACACACACACACACAGAGGTATTTGTATACAACTCTGCTGTATCCGCTCTACGGGCCACAAGTTGTGGTTCTGTCTAATGAGACCCAGAGACTAGACAAGCCATCTCCAAGATTGGGTGGATGGAAGTGTTGGTGGGTGTTTTATGAGTAGAATTTACCCCTGACGTGCTGGGATTGTGCATTCATTGTGCAATAGGGCTTTCCCTGGAATGCCAAGGTAGAATGTTCCTGATATATATCCGGACTGGTTGGTTGTAGTCACATCCGACAGGGCTTTTGAATGCTCTTGATGGTGCACGTGTAATTTAATGTATACTACTTTTGTATGTGCGGTTCTGTGTGCGTGCGTGTGTGTGTGTGTCTGTGAGTGTTTGTGTGCAATTGTAATTAACTATATAATGATGAGGACGATAAGAACGATGATGCCGATGATGATGATGATGATGGTGTTGAGAAAGATGTCGATGATGCTATTTAATTTACAATAATCTACAAATTCCCTTTAGAAGATGGCGACAATGAAATGATGACGACGATGATGATGAATATGATTGTGATGATGATGATGACGACGATGATGGTGTTGGTGATGGTGGTGATGATGATGATGATTAGAAGCAGCAGTGTTGATGATGATGATGATTAGAAGCAGCGGTGTTGATGATGATGATGGAGTTGGTGAGGTTGATGTTGAAGGAGATGATGGAGGAAGATAATTAGGATGGTTCCAATATACACTCAATTATTTCGCTTTTCATCAATGCCATTGCTCAGTAATGATGCAAGCATACANGTTGTTACCACAATAACAACAACAACTACTACAACCAAAACAACAACTACAACCACAACAACAGCCACAACAACCACAAAAACAACAACAACAACAACAACGAAAACAACAACCACAACAACAACAACAATCGCAACAACAACAACTACCAGAACTACAACAACCACCACAACAATCACAACAACCACAACATCAACAACAATCACAACAACAACAACAACGTTAGCGTCAATAACCTTGGCAGTAATCATAAGAAGAAGAATAATAGTAAAATAATAATAATAATAATTATTATTATTATGCATGTAGTTTGAACAACCAACACATAAATAAATAGAGCATAAATTAAGCAAGAAATAACAGGAAAATTCGTCACAAAAATTTTGGAAAGTTTCCTAAAAATATTTATATTAGATAATTTGGCCCAAATGTTTCGGCAAGAATTTTGCATAATTAAAACTTTGTCTGCATATAATCCATTAATCCTCATCATCTTCATCATTATTTTCATCATTTTCTTTATCATCTTCCTCCTCCTCATCATCATCAACAACTTCAACATTATTACCATCATCATCAACGCCATCACCATTATCGTCTTCATCGTTATCTGCTTTTTTATCATTGCCACATCAGCACATGTTTTTATATAAGCATATCAAGTGTGTGTATGTGTGTATGTGTATGTATATGTGTATGAAGCATGTTTGTATATGTGTATAAGTATATGTGTGTGCTAAGTTTGTTTAAATGTTGGTATTTATGTATTTGCTCACATTTTTGTGTTGCAAAAATTTGTGCGTGTGAGCATGTATGTGTGGTGTGTATGTGTGTGTGTGTGTGTGTAGAATTGTTGTTGTGTGCGCTGCACAACTGCATATTTTTAGTAAACACAAAATACATGGGCGTTACGACACGCTATTCATTTGGGTTTGATAATCTTAGATTCATTGGTAATCGAAACCGGCCATTAAGTCATTGAAATACGACTACATAGCGCTCTAACCGTTCAGCTATCCAACTTTTCTTCTTTTAATTAAATCATCGAGTTTGTATACTTGTGAGTTTAACTTTCGCGTTGATTGATTTATGATGGCAGAGGTTGTCACTTATCAACATCCTCACCTCATCATCATCGTCGTCGTTATCTTCATCAGCCTCTCATCATCATTGCCACCATTCATCATCATCGTCATCATTATCAACATCATTATCGTCAACAACATCATCATCGCCGTCGTCATCATCGTTATCACCACTCTGCAATTAATTAATCGAAAGAATGTTAAAGGTAGTTTATTGTTTTTTGGTGGCATTAAAAATATTGAGGATGGTGATGATGACGATTGTTGTTGCTATCGTGATGCTTTTGTGATGATGATGATGACGATGATGATTATGACGATAATGATGATATTAGGTTAGAACGAAGATGTTGTTGTTGTTGTTGTTTACAGTACGGAAATTAATGATTGATTTGTTGTTGTTGTTGTTTGCTTTTTTTTGATGATGTCATTGTTTATTGTTCATTGTTGTTGTCATTGCTTTTGTTTATTGCTTTTCAACGGAGCCAGGCGACAAAATTTGGATGTTGTTGTTTCAATTTAGACGGAGAAATCTTTCGGTGCCCTCTTTGTTTATAGACCGTTGAAAGTCTTCCATCGGCACTTCTACAATTAAAACGTGGCCTTGCTTGTCTCGCTTGCCACTGTTGATGTTGTTGTTGTTGCGTTAATGTTGTTATTGTTGCGTTAATGTTGTTGTTGCGTTAATGTTTTTGTTGTTGTTACTTTATTGTATTGCTACGTTGTTACCACTGTTGCTATCACTGTTCATGTTTTGTTGTTATTGCGTTAATGTTGTTGTTGTTGCGTTAAGGTTGTTGTTGTTGCGTTATTATGTTGCTGTTATTGTTGTTATTACGTTAGTGGTGATGTTGTTGATATTTACGTTGTTAATATTACGTCATTGCGTCTTATTATGATGATGTTGATGATGATAATGATGATTATGGGGATGATGATGGTGATGATGAAAACAATGATGATGATGATGGTGATGATAACTGTTAAGACAATTTTATTATCGACGACATAGATGGAATCATTTATAACATCGTACGTTCACATGTTATTGTTGTTGTTGTTATTGCTGTTGTTTGTTGTTGTTGTTGTTGCTGCTGCTGCTGCTGTTGTTGTTGTTGACGGTGGGTTTGATGATTTACGCCAAATATGTTAGTTGCTTATGTCAATATTGAATTATTGTCAATGAAATGTTGTTGTTAAGTCGAAACAACGACAGTCTGTTGTACTCTTGTCGAGTTCTGTTGTGTTGTTGTTAATGTATTATTTTTGTTGTTGTTTTGGTTGTTGTTGATGTAGCATTGTTGCTGTTGTTTTTGATATAACATTTTGTTGTTGTTGCCATTGTTGTTGTTTTTTTGTTGCTGTTGATTTAACATTTTATTGTTATTTGTTGTTGTTTTTTGTTGCTTTCGTTGGTTTTGTTATTGTTGATGTAACATTGTTGTTGTGTTTTTTTGTTGTTGATGTAACATTGTTGTTGATGTAATATTGCTGTTGTTGTATTATTTTCATTGTTGTTGTTATTGCGATTAAATTATCTTATGTTATGCAATGCGTGTTTTGTATGTAATATCGTGTCGTTGGTGTTGTTGAATGTGTTGCAGCAGTTTAGCTATTAAATAAAACAGTTTTTTGGGGGGTTTTCTTTTTCTGTTAATTAAACCACAGGCAAGCTATGAAATAGTTTAAAATGAAAATGATGATTTAAAAAAATTATCTTGAGAAGTTATTAAGTTATAAAGATGAAGTTGTTAGTTCGTTGCTGCTTTTACTGATACGGAAATAATTTATTGTTATTTGTTTCACTGCTCTGGTGCAAATTATTTGTTGCTGTTATTCGTTAATACCATTGTTGTATGTTTTGTTAGCAGTGTTTGTTCTATGTTATCATACGTGCTATCGCGTTCTAGTCGAGTTGTCGTTATCGGTGTGTTGACTTTACTAATCCCATGTATTGAGTGTATGTGTAGGTATGTATGTATGTATGCGTGTGTGTGTGTGTGTGTATGTATGTTTCTTTGTATGCGTGTGTGTGTGTGCGTGTGTGTGTACGCAAGTCATGTATGTTTCTTTGTTTGTCTGTATGTGTGTGTACGTATGTAAGTATGGGTGTTAATGCTTGTTTGAGTGTGTGTGTGTGTGTGTGTGTGTGTGTGTGTGTGTGCGTGTGTGTGTGTACGCAAGTCGTGTCGTTCTTTGTTGGTCTTCGTTGATTTAAAGGAATTCCTTCACTTTTGAACGCTGTCTGACCTCCAACTGTTTCATTGTAACTCTACTGCCATTATTATTATTATTATTATTATTATTATTATTATTAATATTATTATTTTATTATTATTATTATTATTATTAATATTATTATTTTATTATTATTATTATTGTTGTTGTTGTTGTTGTTGTTGTTGTTGTTGTTGTTGTTGTTACTGTTCATAACTTCTTTCGTTACTGCCGGAATAATTACTAATGTTTTATTGCTGTCCTTATTTTTATTATTGTCATTGTCATTATAATTGTTATTATTATTATTATTGTTAATATTATTATTATTTACGTTACTACAGCGAATAATTTAATGAGTATCATTCATTCAGTGGTGGCATTGTGAAGCAGAAAATTGAAAATTTTTTTTATCTAACCTAAGTATAATAATAATAACAAAAGTAGCTTTTTAATTCCCTTAGTATTTTCATTATTATTGAAACAAAAAAAATTAATTACTAATGTTTTGTTACTGCTAAAGCAAAATACTGAACTAACTAGTTGTTATTAATTTTATTATTGTTATCGTCATTATTATTATTGTTATTATTATTATTGTTATTATTATTACAACTATAATTATTTATGTTACTACAGTACAATAATAAAAACAAGAACAACTTTTTAGTTCAGTAATTTGCGTTAGCAGTAACAAAACATTAGTAATTATTTCTTGTTTTAATGATAACGAAAATACTAAGAGAATTAAAAAGCTACTACTGCTACTACTACTACTGCTGCTACTGCTACTACTACTACTACTACTACTACTACTACTACTACTACTACTACTACTACTACTACTACTACTACTACTACTACTGCTACTACTACAGCTACTACTACAGCTACTACTACTACTACTACTACTACTACTACTACTACTACTACTACTACTACTACTACTAACTCCTATGAGACCATAAATTAAATGATGAAGAAGATGATGATGATGATGATGAAGATTATGATGATGGGGATAATGATGATAATAATGATGATGATAATGAACTGTGGTATTCATAGCTAGGAATTTATTGACGTTAAATTGATGGCGCGTTCTTTTGATGAAGGCATTATTACATCAAAGTCTGACGACGACGATGACGACGATGATGATGACACAAAATATGATGATAAATTGATAGTAGTAGTATTTGAATGATGAAGTCGCTACAAATTGATGATGATGTTGATAACGATAAGAATGGAAATAATGATTAAATTAATATTCATGATAGCGGTGATGATGATATGATGACCGGGGTGGTAGATAGCCTAGTCCGGTTTCGTAGACAACAGGCAACCGCCTGATGGCAACACTTGCCTAACGCCTAGACTCGAAAATATCAACCTGCGCGCGATGATAACACTGATTATAAAATGATGATATGGTGATGATAAATGTAACGGGATAAATTATGATGATATGACGCTTGAACTTTCATCCAGAAATGCCAACAACAACGACAAAAATGAAGAAGACGATGATGGCGATGATGACGACGACGATGATGGTACTGGTTGCCAATTGTTACGCTTCGTATCAACATATACTTTATAGTCTACAAGGTTTATTCGTTGATGTAATTTATGTTCTTGATACATCTGTTGTTATTGTTGTTGTTGTTGTTTGTGACTGTTGTTGTAATTGTTGTCACAAATATCTAGTTGAATTATTTTAAAATTGTTGGCTTGTAATTGTTAATTTAAATAGTGTTGTAACATTGGCATAATATTAGTGTTTTAATTTACAAAACGAAACACCGAATAATAATAATATTAACCAAAACAACAACATTATCAACAACAACTACAGCATCATCAACAACAACAACAATATCACAACGACATAAATAAAATAAAGATATAAATATATAAATGCACGTGGCGTAACGGTAAAGTGCCCGGCACCTGGCACAGCTTTTGCAATGACCGGATTCGAGTGCACATGCAATGTGTCTGATATTGAAGAGTAAATTGTAATAAATAAACACACACACACACACACATACATACATACGCATATACATACATACATACACTAATACATATGTACACATACCAACTCTGATCAAACATTATAATAAATTAGAGTTA
>NW_008705398.1:5385869-5420869 GCF_000326865.2 Helobdella robusta | reverse complement strand
ATATCTACATACATGCATACACACACATACACACACACACACACACATACATACATACATCACGTACACACACCTATCATCTCCATCTGACATAAATTATTCAATTAGGAAACCCACGCCCTTCCGTATACAAGCACTTAATATGTTGATGGATGTTACGTACACAAAAATACAAATCTTCCGAAAACACACACACGCATACAACACACACATATACACACACATACATACATACTCACACACACACATACATACACACACATACATGCATACTCCTACACACACACAAACACACACGTTGTATTTACTTAAACAGAGTGCATAACACATGAAATTGTAAATTCAAGTGGATTGGCGTAACCGCAACCAAACATCCTGTCTGTCATAATTGATGATAACACACCTGCACTTTTTAAAACCATGTTCTTTCGCACATCAAATGCCATCAAATCTCTTATTTGGAATTCTTTTCATTCTCTTTATCTCATTCGTCACCTCATCATCTTTCCCATCTTTTTCTTCATCCTCACCATCATCTTTTCCATACCCTAAAAGATTGTGACCACAGCGTCCCACTGGGCATGACCTCGGGAGAAATCCAGGACTGGCAGATCAGCTCTTCATCCACCTACCCCACAGAATGGGACTCTTCCTGCCATGAAAAGTACGCACGCGTCTACCAACCGAACGGGAAGGCCTGGTGCGCCAAGTACAAGTCGTCGTCGGAGTGGCTGCTCGTCGACCTGGGAGTCGCTGCCAAAGTTGGTTTGCTGCTTTTGTTGGATAGTTGGCCAAATTATTGATTAGTTCGAGTGACGTCAGATGGTGCAGTGGTCAAGTGGAAGGCTTGCGAGTGTGAGTGAATACGTGGGAGGTCTAGCGTTTCATGTGCGTGAATGCTGCGTTTTTTCCTGGCATCTTCACGTTGCGCGCTATATTAATTTAAAATTTTCTCATCTGTTCGATTGATTATTTTTGATTAACAAAACGATATACGGGTTGATGACCGGCTGATTGGTTGGTTGCTCAACAGAATGAACGAACGAACAAGCGGCTACGTTTATTTATATTTTGTTATTTGTGCTGTTAATTTGTAACCAACCAACTAAACAGATAACGGGGGTGATGACCCAGGGTCGAGGTGACGGAAATGAGTGGGTGACGTCATTTATGGTGACGTACAGTATCGATGCATCCAGGTGGAACTACGTGGTTGATACGTACGGGAATCAGAAGGTTGGAGAACCAGAGAGAAAACATTTTTTTTATGAATCCTTGCGTCATCATCATTATCACCGTTATGTTGTCATCATTTACATCATCATACTGGTTAAATCATCATCGTGTTCATCATAATTTTGTATGCAATCGTCGCAGTTATCATCACTTTTATCGTTAACATCATTTCATTCAAATCAATCAAGTGAAATCACTTACCGCATTAATGCCTCAGTCAACATTACCATCGCTCTCGGGACAGTTTAAATTATCGTTATCACTTTCATCATTCCTTTCATCATCATTCAGTCACAACCGATATCAACTATCCGATCGACGTGTTACAGGTAATCAATCAATCAATCAATCAACAGGTATTTGAAGGCAACCGAGATTCGTATTCGACGAAGCATTCGTACTTCGACGAGCCGGTATTCGGTCGGTTCGTTAAGTTTCACGTCGTCACTTGGAACCGACATCCGAGTATGCGAGTCGAAATCATCGGATGCCAAAGTATTCATTCCATTGTTTTTAATTATCCCAATTAAAAAAATTAACTTATATTTTCTACACATTTTTTTATTAATAATATAGTCATTAATTTATTTTTGAATAATTTTTCGGGTATATTTACATTAAGCTAGACTCATCTACCTCTAAATTGAAATTCTTTATTGTCAATCGCTACATTGTTATTATTAATTTACATTTTTGGAATTTATTTCATAAACCAACGATAATAAATTTTATAATTTTATTTTTATAAGAAAAGTTTTTATGATAAATATTGAATTAATAAATGAACAAACACCTTGAAGCGTGCCGTTCGGTCGTATCAATCCCTCCATCCACACGCATATCAGCCTCCAGTGAGAAGTCTTTCAACATGAAAGGTACACACACACACGCACACACACACACATATATATAATAAAGGTATTGTATATAGAGTACACATATGTATATATAATTCAGTTATACACATCGATACATACATACATACTTTATATATACTCGTTTATCTATTCATTCATTTAGTCTTTTTCACTCATTCATTCATTCGTTCATTTATTCATTCATTAATTCATTCACTTATTCGTTCGTTCGTTCGTTTGTTCGTTCATTCATTCATTCATCATTTACTCATTTATGTTTTTTATTTACTAATTCATGCAGGGTGGTCCATAAATAGATTAACAGTTATCACTTAGTAGACTAATTTATCATTAGCCGTGGTTCGTAAAACGTAGACTATTGTATCATTGTGCAAATAACTTTACAATTAACTCTAGCCCTGACTCGTAAAACGTTTTGTTGGGCCACCCGATCTATCTTAAAAAATATCCGAATCAACAACAACATTGAAAATTATTTTCGTGGAGAAAATAAAGTTAAGCTAAATTAGTAGTCACTTTTTGTGTTTTTTATTAGCGTATTATGACTTATTTGGTGTTGGCTCAATTGTCAGTCCGTCTGTAATCTGTAATGTTCTCCTGCAATAAGGCCAATTAATTCATCGTAATGTTGGTTAATTTGTAATTCATCTTATTATCAGTTAATAGGCTATTTAACATCGTCTGGTTTGCTGTTAAGTGTATGTCTGTTGCCAGCCTTTGTGTGTGTGCGCGCGTGTATGTCTGTGTATGTTTGTGTGCATCTTGTATCTATATATGTATGTGAATGTATACGTAGATTATACAAGTTTTTATGTGTATTGGTTGGTTTGCAATTTTGATGTAACTATGTGTGTTTGTTGTGTATCTCTCTCTCTCTGGGTGTGTGTGTGTGTGTTTGTATTTGTGTATGTAGGCATACGTGCACGTGATTATCATTATAGCTATCACTTAGATGATGAAAAATTATAGCAATGCCAATCATGACCATTCGATCGCAGTTAAAATTTGGTGATGATAGTTAATGGTGGATAAAATGACGATGATAATGGTGACGAGGTTCATGGTGATGATGATGATGATGACGTTGATGATGACGGTTCTGGTGTTGGTGATGATGACGACAACGACGAAAATGATAATTGGTAACGATTATGGTGATATATGAAACAATTTTTTAATGATGATAATGATAATAGTAATAATAATAATGATGATGATGATGGTGATGATGAATGTCAGGGAGCTCATGCCGAGCAGAGGATGGCTACATCGTCACCAACAAAGCTTGGTGTCCAAAAGATAATGATGGTAGGTAGTGAGTACCTCATTATGTTATCTGTAATTAATGTGTATGTGCGTGTGTGTAAGTTGTGTGCGTATATATGTGTCTGTGTTGTGTAAATTGTGTACGTGTGTACGTGTATATGTGTGTTTGTTGTGTGTGTGTGTGTTTGTTGTGTGTATGTGTGTGTGTGTACGTGTATATATGTGTTTGTTGTGTGTGTGTGTATGTTAAAACCAAAACATGATGAGTGACACTGAACCGTCAAACATCAAGTAACAAATGGATTAACACTTTGATTTGTCGATTTGTGTGTGTGTGTGTGTACGTGTATATATGTGTTTGTTGTGTGTGTGTGTGTGTGTGTTTGTACGTGTTTTTAATAAATTATAACGTTATTAATAGTTGAATATCATCGAACCATTTATACGTTGGTGAATTTAAATTAGTTATGATATTGCAATTAAAATGATGAAAGTTGATGAAACAACTCACAACTCACACGCACACTAACTGTTTTTTTTCCAATTCACCAGCCAATCAATGGCTCCAGTTGGACATAGGACCGCCCACGATGATCACGGGACTGGTCAGCAAAGGCAGATTGGACAGCCGGAAGAAACAGTGGGTCACCAAGTACAAAATCAGTTATAGTAATGATACGGAGAAGTGGCATTTCTACAGAGACGCGCCACATCTCGATCCTAAAGTCAGTTTTATTTTAAATCATTTTGTAATTAATACAAATTATTAAAATTGCGATAAACATTAAAAATAAACAATGTTTTATTAATTTTATTTTAAAATGTTTAATGTTTTATTTTAAAAACCAAGGAATTTGGAGGAAATATGGACAAAGACATCGAGAGATACCATTACTTAAACTCTCCTTTCGTCGCCAGGTTGCATATTATTTTAACTAATTCATTCCAGCAGATTTTTTTGTTGGTAACAATGAGAAACTGCTGAGTGAAGGATGCAAAATTTATAGCATTAAATTGAAAAGTCACATTTAATCATTTATAACGAACCCTTATATAAGGGGTAAAAATAAAAAAAAACTTTACGGGCAGGTACGTACGCTTTCACCCGTTGGACTGGCAACATCATATCAGCATGAGGGCCGGTGTCATTGGCTGTCCATACAAAGGTAGACCCACATCGTTTAAAAAATAAATATATTAATTAATTAAATTATTAACTTAATTAATTAATTGTTTACTTAAAATGCTTAATTTAGATATATTTCATTTGCTAGGTTCTCATTCTTTGTTCATTAACCTGTCTCTCTGTCTCTTTAATCCTCTTTCTCTCACTCTCTCTTTTTCTCTCTTACTTTCTATTTTCCTTTCTTTTTGTTCAAACTCTTTGAACATTTTGCTAGCATGTTATTGTATTCTCTATTTAACGTGATTTTTCATGCTGTGACTATATTTCGTTGTCTCATTTATGTTTCGACAGTTTATTGATAATAATTTTATCATTAATCATTTTATTGTTAATAATTCTAACGTTAATCACTTTAATGTTAATAACTTTATTGCTAATCATCTATAATTGAATCTTAAAATCAGGTCGTTGTCCTGAAGGGTTCATGAAGGTCAATAAGTTCACGCCATGCGGTAACCTTTGTTTCAAATCATTTTTATTTTGTTTCTTCTTTTTCTTTTTTTCATATTTGCTCCTATTATTTAGCAGTAATATGCATTACCACTAATTTGTTCCTTTCTGAATGCTGCATTTTTGTCCCATCATCCCATCTCATCGTTATATCAGCCGAGAACTTGAGTTACAAGAAAGAGACCTGGATCAACAACAGGAAACAATGGAAGCGTCACGTGAGGAATGGGTGGAGTCACATGATGTCATTCAAAGCAGTCGATGGAGATGTCACACAGAACATCACAGATTGCGTCGTTCTCGACAGTTCATACGTTGACAAACCGACTCTTAAAATCGATCTTTCGAAGAAGAGGAGCATCTCCGGGATGGTTATCGTCACGTGGCAGGGTCAGGGTCAAGGTGGTGGGTGTTTGTCTTACGTCTCTATCTTTTTGCATTTTAATTTGTTTGATTTTTATCAAATTTAATTTTGAAAATGTTTATTTACGTTAATATAATGAGAGCAGGATTATTTTTACACACTGCTCCTTCATTTAAAAGCCTAACTCGGAAAGATTCACATTAAATTGTCGCAAATAAAATTGTATTTGCTTTAAATAACGCCTCTAAAATAACTTGTTCGCAATTCGATACTTTAAAAAATGGATTATTCAATTTACTTTCATTTTTTATTTTTCAACATAGACAAATACCAAGCAATGATTTCAAATCAATTTCCCACTAGAATTTTAAAATATTTGTTGC
This sequence comes from Helobdella robusta, assembly GCF_000326865.2. Lineage (NCBI taxonomy): Eukaryota > Metazoa > Annelida > Clitellata > Rhynchobdellida > Glossiphoniidae > Helobdella > Helobdella robusta. The sequence goes on along the minus strand of NW_008705398.1, from coordinate 5,415,106 downwards.
ATTAAACATTCTACGCAGACTCGAAATTCAACTACAAAGACTACATATACAACTTGGAACGACTGGACGTGTACACGGATGTGGATGGGGATAGAGCGGGAGCGAAACACTGCGGCACCGTCACGAGGTTGAACGATGCCCTCTTCAAATCCACCCTCCATCTGCAGTGCGATGAATCCAGAGTCGGTAGGTTCGTGTTCATTGAGGCGGTTGGCGTGAAACAACCCTGGGTGGACAAGTTCCAAGCTGTTCTCTGTGAAGTTTCCGTTTACGAGTGAACGTTTTTTGGATGCCAGGAGATTTTTTTATATTCGTTTCGTTTAATATTATTTTTTATATATTAATATTTTTTTAATTTCAGGTAAAACGTTTCAATAGAAAACGAATAATTATATTTTTAATTTCGTTTGTGTGTAGGATTTGAAATGTTAATCATGTTACATTTGCTAATAATTCAAGAGCATTTTCATAATAACCTAGCAACAACAAAACTTCACGTATAAATTGCATTTATGGATAGCAGTGTTGACGTCGTTTTGATGTTCGTTTTTTTATGTTTATGTGTGTATAATATTCTTTTATATATCTATTTTTACTCGTGTATATACGTTAATATTTAAGTGTTTTGATATTTTTTAATGTACACCTTTTTATGTAACAGCAATTTATACGTCTTGTTGTTTCCTCAATTCACAAATTTTGGTGTACATATACAAACTAATATACGTATATATAAATATATATATATATATATATATATATATATATATATATATATATATATGCACTTTCATTCTGCATACAATTTCACCCAAACATTTGGACTCAGATCTCTAACATTTAGCTGGTGGGATGAAATATTGATAATTTATATATCGTTGGATTAGTTACTTGATTGTGTCTGTGGTTTCTGTCGAAATAAAGTTATATAAATAGTTTATTGTTTAGTGTCGTGTTGGTCTGGTTGTGACGGCAAGGACTGCAATGGGCGTCATCTCTTCAACCAGTTGTAGTGCTTATTTTGTTTCAAAATCGAAGTTTTAAAATACTTCGTCAAGTAAATTTATGTAAATAAAGTGCGTTAAAGTGAATGAATGTATTGGTAACATTTCGATAGAACGGTGAAATGGGTAAAAGCAGTAAGTACATGATTTGTTTCAATTCTTTTTACCTGTACTTGAGTATGTTTTCATCTAAGTATTTGATTCTTTGAGGTGTTACAAAAGAGTGTCTTTGGATAGAAAATTTATGGTAAAGATAAAATTTAACTAAATCTCTATATAAATTTTGAGAATAACTTTTGGCAAGTTTTTAAACACTTATATAAAATAGGCATGAAGTGGAAAATGAATTTCTTGGCTACTTTGTAATAAGACCGATGAAGTACTTTTAAAAATTTTCAATAAAAAACCTCAAGCAAACAGTGCATGCTTACCACCAATCAATCATTACCATCAATCATCAGCTTATTGTATATTTAGTTGATGTCTAACATACTTAACAGAAAAATAACTAGATGGCAATAAAAGTATTCAAAGCATAAATATATATAATATAACATAGAATATAATATAGAATGTAATATTCTATAATACATAATTCTAAGTATATGAATAAGATGAAGTATTAATTAATAATTAGTTATCAGTACATCACTACATTATGTAAACATTTCCCTCGTGCGTGTTCGCCTTTTCGTTGGCTTTCCAGATCCCGTGTTGGTAAATAATCATGGCTCAAGGATTCAAAAAGTCGAAAAATTCAAACGTAGCAAAAATTAACAAAGAAAAACATAAAAAGAAAAACCCGGGTCTAAAGAAAGGAAGTTAGTAAATTTAAAACTTTTTGCACCGAACTAACTTACTAATGGAATGGTCATTATTTTATATTTTTTATATTACTCACCATGCATACGGTTTTTGTATTGAAACTTTTTAGGTTAGGACCAGGTTAGGCCTTAGAGGTCAAGTGTGCCAATTATTTGATTTTTAGTCCTAATCTTTGATTTTTATTTTTCTTAGTCAATCATTGATAATTAATCTTTAATATTAATTTAATATTTTAATTATTAATCTTTGCTTCTTTGGGCTACTTGTGTATTCTATTTTCTCATAGAAATATGATATCTAAGATCTAGCACTTGTTACTGTAATGCTTGTTATTTTTTATTTATACAAAGGTTTTGAAATAGCTCCCAAAAAAGCCAGACATGTTGAAGAAACCAAATTAAAAAAGGTTAAGATCAATACATCACACTTATTTTGTTCTTGACTTGTGTTTATTATGTACACATTTTCTTATTATCTGGTTGTAAATTAAAATATTGCATAATGCAACAACACAACAGACGATCACAAAAATAGTGCACAACAAAGTCGAAAAAGAAATAATGATGCGAGCGACAAATATAGAAACGAAATCCTTCGCTGTCAAACCATCAAAAAATTCAAACAAAAAGTAGATTTGTGATGAAAGATGATTGATAATTTACCTCTGCATTGAAAATAATTTGTTGATCATTTTTATTTTTGTTCTACATTGTTTCCATTGAATAACAATTAAAAAAATATTCTTTATGATTGGTTCGCCTCCAGTTTTTTTATTGCTCAAGAAATAAATCAACAGAACCATGTAATTTAATTACGCAATTTAATTATTAAAATAGTAACCACTAATCTAATATAGTAAAAGTAATGAATTAAATGCACAAGAACTGAACCGAGTCTGTAGTACAATTTTTGAACACAACCCTGAAAGAAAATTTGAGGGGAAAAATGGAAGGAAATAGATAGTCAACAACAGTTTAAATTTAAAATGAAAACTTATTTCAGACGAGATGAAAGCTGACAAAAATTAAAATATATCAAATAATTTTGAATATAACGAATATACAGTAAGAACTAAAATAAAACGAACAAAATTAAATAATTTGTGAAGTCACAGAGGAATATAAAAAATGATAAGACAACTTGCATCTTTCGACCAGGCACAATTTAACGATGTAAAATTATGATTAAGTGTGTCGGTTTCGACACTCTTTAGATCTAGTATAATGTAAAGCCAACTAAATTGAATATTATAAATTGAATAAATCGCGTTGAATTACATTTATGATTTTAATTAAAGAATTAAAATTTCATATAAAAGTGAATTCAACCATAACAGCACTTGAGAGCAAGACACATTCACATCCAGTGGTCTTTAGACGCTCATGATTGTATAAAAAATAATATAAAATATGTAAAATTTGTTCATTAAATAAGAATCCATAAAACAATTACTAATGTTATAATGGAGTTATAATAAAACGTGGCCCATTCTGTCGGTAAGATAATTTTTGCAATATTGTGATGGTTGAAAGCCTGAATGAACGAATGAAGGAGTAAAACTAGTAAAAATGCCGAGAACACATCTATAAAAAATGACTTAGAGGTATTCTTAACAACAAAAATGAATAGAACCAAATTGTTTATTATGTAGAGTTAATAATAACCATCATCTTTATTATGTAGATTTTAATAAATTTGTAATGCATGCAAAAGAAAAAAATTAATATATAAAAATATGTTATATTTAAAAGCAGCGAGCTTAAAAATTACTAAACTTGTGTATAAATATAACTAAATAATCATTAATAAAATCTGTAAAAAAAAAAGATGTAAGAAAAATACATTAAAATGAAACGCTAACATTTAAATTAAAAATCCAACAAAGAGAATATTTTAATATAAAGCTATTTGAAATGGATGTTACATTTTGCTTTAAAATAAGTGAAAATTTGATAGTGATGAAGATGATGACGATAAAAAGAATGGTGATTGTGATAAAACAGACGATGTTGATAATGAAAGTAAAGATGACGACAATGAACTTAGCATAATGGTGATAAAAATTATAAAATGGAGATAAAGATGATGTAAAATGTGATAGTGATGATGATTATGATCACCAAAACTGGGTGGTTCTGCCACCAGGTGGTTGGTTAACTCGATATCCACCCAGCTTCTGACATTTCACGGGGTCGTCGGCATACGTTCCTACAGTAGTTACATTTACAGTACAGACATTTAATTTTAACAACGTACTTCAGTTCAATTATTGACATTAATATTTATTACCATTACTACAAAATTCTAAACTAAACAACCTGCCAATAACCTCGTTGATGAGATTAATTTTGAAATTTACAATATAGAATCCGCCCCGTCCGTGTTTTTTAACTACATACCAAGTTGCCCTCGTACGACATCTTTCATTTCAGACATCAATATGATCAAACCATACTGGGTATGATACCCATGCCATATCATCATCGCCATCATCCTTGCAGTTACCATATCATCATCGTCATCATTATGGTTACCATCATCATCACCTGCACACTGACCTTCGACACTGATGGATAGTGTGGTATCCTGCATGTTTCTCCCACCACTCTTCGTTGGCGGTCTACAAAAGTTGTCTGATCTTTGACCTTTGTGATGAAGATGATGATGGAAATGATGATGAAGATGATTATATAATGATACTTCCAAAGTGAGCAATCCGAACAGCGAAAACATTAGAACAAAACTAATGAATCACGCCACACCAGACATAAACAGCCGACGACCAGCATGTCTTTATCCTGATAATGATTCTCTAAATCAGCCCTGGACACCCTGTAACGAAATGAAACTATAATCAACTTAACATACCCGCGGCGTATGAGGGGGCCTTGTTCTTGCCATCATCCCCATCAACTCCACTCACTGGCCCGGCGTAGGGCTCTCTCACAACTGAATGGAATACCGTCTGCTTACATGAAAGTAATGAAATAATATGATGGAGATATGATGAGATTGTGATGTCCTAAGAGGGCTGCCTTAATGATGAAAGAACTATGACAATGATGACATCTTCAATTCATGCATACATTGGGTAAATAACAATAATAATTAAGTGATCTATTAGGATAAAATTTGCAATATATCCTTCTGCACCTTAGACAAACTCCTGCCATAGGCCACATCGGAGAACGGTTGACACCTGATGTATGCGCCATTCCTTCTTACTGGCTGTGGCTCCTCCTTTTTCATCTCAACAACCACTCCTGACTTTATGACGACGTCAATCTTTCCAGATAACTTCAATCCTTCAAAAACATTAAAATCTGATTTTGTGATTCTGTTGTCATTGTTGAATTCATGATCCTTGGAAGTGTCCATAATGATGACATCAGCATCTGACCCGACACCAATTCGACCCTGGTAAAGTTCATGTTGGGAATGAGGTCAAGTTCAAGTTCATTTTAATTAACACGATGGGGTATAATTAACGAAACAGAGAACTGAAATAATAACGTTATAATGAATCAAGAATGAGCACCTTCTTTGGGTAGAGGTTGAACAATTTGGCAGGAAAGGATGAAGTTAGTGAAGCAAAACAGCATGCATCCAGCTTACCAGATCCCTGGTTCAGAAATTTTAATTTATGTTCAGTCAATGAACTACAGCAAAAATGTTTCCTCTATATCCGCCTCGTCACACTAACCACGGTGAGGCCCCAGAGAGCCTGAACCATTTCCTGAACGGATGCCACTCCAGCAGGGATGCAACAAAAATTATCCTTCCCAGCTGCCTTCTGTTCTGTAGTGAATGATCTGTGCTCTGAACATACAGCCTGGATGCTGCTGCTGCAAAGTGTATGTAGACGCCACTATTAATTTGTCATTCATGCTGATAAATGAACGTAACAGTTAGTAAAAATATATTTACAATTTGTTAAGTAGCAACTAAAATTATGATACTCACTTGGCTAGATATCCAATCATTCGTTCACTGTTGTACTGATCATATCTGTTCGGTGGAAGAGTAAGATGATGGGCAGCAACCTTCCAATCAGCATCGAGCAATTTGGATTCTTCATTAACTAAGGAAGCAACATCCATTGAGCAAAATACGTTTTTACCTGTGACAACAAATCAACATCAAATTAAAAATTGAATAATGTGAAAAGTTTAAAACCAATAAATAACAAGAAATATGCAAATGAAAGAACCTTCGGCTCGATTCATAGCAACCAACTGGGCAGCACTTGTGTTAGTCACAGAATTGATGAACAGTGGAAGTCCAACTTGATTGGCCAATATGATGTAGTGATGGATTGACTGAAGTTCAATCTAGAACAATTCATAATATATATTTAGAAACTCTATCTTCGAACTGAATCATCAGCCAATCAACTACTAACGATATGACTGACAAAGAGTAATAAAGACATCAACATTTTTCAAGGTATATAGTGAAATGGATAACTAAAGAATTGTTTGGCAGAATGCTAAATTAATTAAACAATAAATTAAGAAACTTGAAACTAAAACTAAATTGAGAAAGACTCACATCCTCAGAGCAGGCAATCAACCAAGCTTCAGGTCCCGACATTCCTTGATGCAACAAGCTTTCACATTTCTGATTGGTGCAACATGAAATTTTATATTTAACTTAATCATTCATCAAACAACAACAACAACACACGTTTAGACGACATTTTCCCCGAGATCGGGGGTTGCCGTTTGGCTACCTATGATGAAACCGAAATACCCCTCGACGCCATCCACATCTGTCACTCGCCTCAGTATCACGCAACCCCGCTTTCACCTTGTCCTTCTCCACCTGCTCTCTCCATCCCAATCGCGGACGACCCCTTCCTATCACTCCTTCAACCTCGAACTCCAACGCTCGCCTAATCCCGACTCTTTCATCCCTTCTCAACACATGTCCTTACCACCGCAATCTTGATCTCCTTATCAATGTCACAATGTTCTCATTCAGTCCCATCATCGACATCAGCTCTGTACTACTCCTCCTATCCTTCACTTTAACCCCACACATCATCCTCACCATAGCTCTTTCAGCCCTCTGCAGTACACTTTCCTCCTCTCTCCTCAACACCCAAGTTTCACCACCATATACCATCGCTGCTCTCACACATGCTTTATATACCCTCCCTTTTATCTTCACAGACCATTTCTTTCCACACAATACCCCACCCAGTTCCCTAAATTTCATCCATCCCACACGAACTCTAGCCGTAACTGCGCTCAAACATCCTTCATCTGCGTTCAGCTTATCCCCTAAGTAAACAAAGCTTTCCACTCTTTCAATATAACTTAATCATTCATCACTAAAAATTAAACCATTAGGCCAAGTCAAACCACTAAACTAATGATGCTCTAATTAGATTTATCTGGGAAAGTACACAAAGGTACAGATCCACCTTAATATTGCTATCCACTTCCATAACTACTAGAATCGTGATATCATGTCAGTACAGCCCCAACACGACCACGAAGTAATTATAACATACTTTTGAAGTTTTGCCCCATAACACAATCTCATGGTATAATAAGATGCATACAATTCAATGCAGAAGCACACAACTTTACAAAGAATATTTTCAAATTTATTATTGACTATAACAAACACAAAATTTGTTGGCATGTTAACTCTCAGATGACATCACTCATCATTGTTATTATGTGATATGACCTGATTTAAAGAGTGTCTGTTTGAAAGTCAAATTTATAATGCATATTGGTACACTGGTCAATAATGGCCATCCAACAATCAAATAGTTAATTAATCAGCCAGTTAACTTTCTAACTAATCATTCAAGTAGCCAACCAACCAACTAATTGACCAACCAACTAACTAATCAGCCAATAAAACCAACCAACCAACCAGTTGCACAAGCTGATGATTGTATGGGTAGACATGAAGTACAGCACCAAGAGATTTCAACTTGTGAAATATTTTGATAAGTTCCTCGTCATTGTACGTGGTTCGTAGAGGTATGTAGAAGGAGGCAACTCCTGTTGTTGATGATGGTGTGATGAGGATGACATTCATCATTAACTTCATCCTAATCATCAAAACGATCTTCACAACATAATCATATACTCATCCTTCTAATCATGATCATCATTCTAGTCATCTCTATCTGCATCATCCATCATCATTACAGCCATTCTCAACTAATATCTTCCAATCATAAACCTCTCCATCATCATCCCCCTATAATCATCATCATCATCATAGAAACTCACCCTTCTCCTTAACCAGACATTCGACTTGGGCCTCGACCTCATCAGACCACCAGGAGAGTCCTACTTGAATGACACAATCACACCACAAGCTGTTCTCACATTTCTTCTGCCATTCATCAAAAACCTCCAAATATGATTGGTCCACGGATGGCTCAATGCTATTTGCTGGAGCAAATTCATTCAATTGCATTAAGAAAGAATCTACAAATTCAGGGATTTTGCATGTTTAAATGAAGTCATAGATGCTAATTTACATTCTAATCAAAATTTTAAAATTAAATGGCTGTCAGTTCTGTGAAAAAAAAGCCATTAAGAGAGCTAAGTGGCTAATAAATAAATCAGTCAATCAACGAATAATTAACCAACATTTTTAGGGAGACCTTTCTGAATTAAACAAATAAAGTCAATCAATCCACCAACCAACTAAAGTGGTCCCACCAGATATAGCAGCCTTGGTGCCAGTTTGAAAGTCATCAATGGACCTGAATGGAAGTTGTGTGGCACAATCAAAGTGAGTGCTCGAGTCAACTGCACCTGTTCAGCATAACATAACTAAGATAATTGATCTAGTAATTCAATCAAGAAAATGTAAATGAATAAATTTTTAAATTATTCAAATCAAAAAAAAAAATATGCAACAGCAATTTGTTGTAAGATAAAGATGAATTTAAAAATAAATTTCATATTTAAAGTTGTATGAATAACAAATTTATAAAGAAAAGCACAAAAACAACAAACCTGGTAGAATGAGTTTGCCAGTGGCATCTATGCAAACTGCCCCTTTTGGAGCTGCAAGGCTCTCTTCTATACACCTTTGGTTAAAAAAATTAATTAGTATGTAAATAATAACAACGTTTATTTTATCTTTTTCATATTAGTTACGAATATTACAAATTATGACACATAGCCTAGGTCAATATATGTGTATTGAGTGCATGTTCCATACATTTTTACGGGCACCGTTCTGAATTTGAACTAGGTCACAGTAAGATAAGAACAGGTGTTCCAAAATTTCACCATCTTGCCACCCAAACATTGATATATTAATTGCAAAAATCAAAAAATATCCCAGAAAGATGATTTGAAATGCCTACGTGAGGCAAAATACCTTTTAGTATAAAGTTAGCTGTTTGTCTGGTGTTTACAGATGAGTAGAAATTAAATAAGTTAATCAAAGTATGGAGTAAAAAACAGTGAAGTGGAAAGTAGATGTTGAACATGATAAGAAAACATTTTATGGGTAGGTGGATACAATAAATACAAAGATTGCACTGCAATTACATAAACAAACATGTGTGCATGAATGTGTTGTATTGCACATACAATACATACATTTTGTATATGTGTGTAGGTGTTAAACATATGCACGAAGAATACAACCGTGTATGTATGTATACATTGTATTGTATAATGTATATAAATAAGTGATGTATACTGTTGAGTGTTGTATGCATGTTTGCATACAACAATGGACCAATAAGTGCACATCTGCAGGCAATATCAGTAATGAGATAGATAGATGGACAGATGGATGAATGAAGAACAGGTAGGTAGATAGGTGATAAACAGATAAACGTTTCACAGACAGTTTCTTTAAATTAATTAAATTAAATTCACTCACACAATTGCTCCATCTTCAATTAAAACATCTGCCATGTAAGAGTAATCATCATTCACAATCCTTCCACCTTTTATCAGAAGAGTTGATTTTGCAGAATTCTGCATCATAATTTTGAATTTTAATTCAATGTTAAATTTAAAAAATTAATCAAATTTTTGATGTCAATTATTGCATTATTAATTAATTAATCAAAAATAATAGCAGAAAGCTAAATTTCGGTATTGACTTCTAGCAAAATAATAAATTAATACGTTTAAATTTAAAAATAAAAAATTCTGTAACCTCATCTGTCGAGACTGTCGACATAATAAAAAAATTTGAGCAAATTTTTAGATGACAAAATTTTTTTTAGAGAAATTCAAGTCAATTTGAAACAATCGCAAAAAATCAAACAATTAAAATTAACGCAAAAAATTTAAAAATTTTGATTTCAAATTATCAAAATTAACAAATATTGTAATTTTAGAACTTGTTTAAATTTTAAACAAGTTCTAAAAAAACAAAAGTAATGTTCCGTTTGTTGATGGTTCGACAAATCGATTATTGAAATATTTCGTTACTAAAAATTTAATTTATTCTAAAACTTACAAACGATTTACTGATAAGATTGAAAATTTAATTTAATTTTTTATAAGATGAACTGTAAAAATTTGTAAAGTGTGCAATTTATGCTAAAGTGCCCGTTCTCTCAAACATTTTTCACCGTAAACAGACGAGTACTTAACCGGTTCGCTGCTTGCATCTTTTATTAACTGCCACGTTTACTAACGTTTTAAAACCAAAACTACGGAGCTTGGTACGATTTTACATATTTTGATTCTCTTTTCATCTTCACAATGGAAATTGGAAACATTCGCAAAAATTATTAATTAAAAAATAATTAAAAAGAAAAATAATAACTTCGACTAAACATCAATAAAATTTTACACACAAGCAAGCAGACAGAACATAAAAAGAAAATAAACTCAAAAGAAACAACAGTTGTTAAGATGGAATAAGATGAGATAAGATGCATTTGAGTCTGAGAGGTCAACAGATGTTTGTGATGTAAATATCAACTTACACACACGCACACACACACACACACACACACACACACACACACACGAATACATAAGTGTACTTGTGTGTGTGTGTGTCTGTGTGTGTGTGATGGCTGATTGGCGCATTTATTTTACATTAATATATTTTTGTTTAGTATAATTATAATTAATTAAAAAGTAATTGTATTTAATTGGTGATATTTAGATGAACTAACTTTAGTCTTATTTTCTTTTTTAACATCGTCAGTTTTAGCGGAATGATTAGCTACTCCTATACCATCATCAAGATCTCCCTTACTGTTCTTCACACTGTTCTTTGTTTCATCAGCTTCTTTCATTCCAGGAGCATCATTAATTTTATCTCCATCCAATCCGTCAGCAGGGCTTTCATTTTCCACAACCGCCGTAGACAATTCATCTAATTCTCGTTGTTTTTCAAGTTCTTTGGCTTTCATGCGTTTCTCATATGGAGAAACTTCACCTTTCATGACGAATTTTTTATTGTATGTATGTACTTCAATTATGATTGAGGTTTGAAATATAGACTATCACAAAAGTTTCACTAATTAAAAATTTTTCTCTCAGAAACATTTAAACAGTAATGCGTTCACATCAACTCTGTGTATTCTGCAGCTTCAAATCTAACTTTGTCGTTTTAAAAAATATCATCAACATCGAGGTAATCGTGCAACACAACAAATCAACATGGACAACACATCAAACCAACATAGACAACACAACAAACCAATATACAAAACACAACAAACCAACATAGACAACACAACAAACAAACAAATCTAAATAAACATCAAATAACAAGCCAGCATAGACAACACAAGAAACTAACATAGACAACAGAGCACAACAAACCTATCTTGACGATCGTCTTCTCATCGAAAGCATCAGCAACATGACCGAAGAGAGAATTCTTCAGAACTCGTGGTTGAGGTTTGGCACCTCCCACTCCAAGCCAGATTGGGGTAGACATCTGTTCATTTGTTATATGCAATGGATATAACATATATGTGTTTCGGAATTTTAGATGGGTGTGTGTGTGTGTGTGTGTGCGGTATGTTTCGGGATTTTAAATGGTATTCGTCCTCTCATCGCAAGATATATTGTATTTTTGTAGTATCACTTATAACACAATTTTTTCAATGATTTTAGTTACTCGCGGTAGCATGCATCATTATGTACATACATTATCTCAAGATTGTACATACATTTGCATAATAATTAGTAATTATTTGTATCAAGATACACCAAACTACTTACTAATCGAAATATAATCCAGCAAGCAAGAAGATACAACGAGAAATTGCATTGTATGCAAACATTCAAGTGCTTATCCAGACTATTCTAGTAACCAACATACAGTTGCACGCACACACCACACGCACGCACGTACATGCACTTAACATCAATTGATTATATATGTGTGTACAAGATGTACTGTACAGTGAGTGCACTGGCGTACCATTCCATCATTCCATGAACTTGTGAACGTGTGTGTTATGAATGTACCTTCCATATTTTTAATATATCTTTATTCTTGAAAATTCATTCAAATGCAAGAATTGTTACACGCAAGAAAATACAGAAATACAGAAATATTATGGAATAAAGTGACAGAAACTAAAACGAACACACACACATACACACACATTGAAGAATAAATGAATAACAATGATATAATAATTGTTCGAAAAATTGTCAAACTTAGTTACAAACTCAACAATGCGGAAAAGGCGGTGATATTTCTTAATAACTGCGTGTACGACAGTTTGAGTTCAAAAAAAATTATATGCACATAAATACATACATACATGTATACGTACATAAATGTGTTTTTGTAAAACACATGTATATTGTTGAATATATTGTGTGAGTATGTGAATATATGCAAAAAACATACAAAAATGTGTGTGTGGTGTGTGTGTGTGTGCGTGTGTGTGTATTATCCACCAATAATTGTATAATTGTTTATTCTGGTTGCTTTTGGGTACATGACTCATCCATACATTCATCCAGAAATACTTATTGTAACGTTATACATATTTTTATATCTTTTTTAATATCTGCCCTTTCATGTCTGTGTTCTATTTAGTCTTTGTTCTTTTATGTCTATGTTTTTTCTCTCTATGTTCTTCTATGTCTATGTTTTTAGTAATGTTACTCTTTCTAAGAAATGGTGTTGAGGCCAAAAAAATTAGTGGATGGTTGGATGGATGGATGGAGGAGATAAGAGCAAATAAAAATAATTTCCATAATTAATACTAAAAAATATATAAATTATACTCTCAAATAATAATAATTGAAATGATTAAACCATGAAACAACTTTGTAATAATAAGAAGAAAAAGAAAAATGAAAGCAATAATAATAATAATAATAATAATATTAATAATAGAAACTCTTTTATTTCAACCAAAGTCGTTAAAGAGTTTCCATTATTATTATTATTATTATTATTATTATTATTATTATTATTATTATTATTATTACTATTTTTATTATTATTATTATTATTATTGAAAGCAATAATAATAATAATAATAATTTGATTTCCTCGCTGAAAACTTAGAAAGGTAAACATCTCCGTTCATATGGTAGTTGGTGATGACGAGCACGGGGTGAGGGTGATGATGATGGCTATGACGATGGTAGGTGAAAATGTAATGTTGTTATGCTTATGTCTGACGATGATGCTGCTGCTGATGATGATGATGGAGGTAATGATGATGGAGGTAATGATGATGATGACAATGATGATGATAAAGATGATGATAAAGATGAAATTGAAGGTGAAAGTGATTAAGATGTGATAGAAATAATAAAGATAATAATTATATGATGATAAGTAAGGCAAAAAACAAGATTGCATAATGTAGATGTAGTAGAAGTAAAAATGGTGCTGAAGTGACGATGATGAAGATGATAATGCGATGAAAATTATGACATTATGAGTGAGTATGATGATTTAGAGAGAAAGAAGATGAATAAATAACAAAAACTTGTATCGGTTTTTGTTGTTATTCTATGTATGTGTGAATGTATGTGTGAATGTATGTATAGACGTGTTTGTTTGTGTGTGTGCGCGCGCGTGTGTGTGTTTGTGTGTGTGTGGTGTGAATCTGCACACATGTGTGTGTGTGTGAGTATATATGTTTGTGAGTATGCGTGTGTGCGTGTTGTATATGTATGTGCGTGTATATGTAATATGCCGATGATAATTGTTTATAAGTATAAGTAGAATTATTTTATATAATTGGAGTAAGTAATACATTTCATTTTTAATGCTAAATTTTATAATAATAATAGCTATCTTTTTTTTAATAATTAAACAAAATAATGTACCAAAATCATAAAAAATGAAAAACAATACTAACATTTTTTGTGTACCTTTGTGTATCCTATGATATGATATAAATATAAGAACAAACGAACGAACGAACGAATGAACGAACGAATGATGTATTTTATATACTACACTTAATTTATTTATATGTGCACAATATCCGTGTCTGTTGAGTAGTAGTGTTTGAATGATGTTAGGTCGTTGTGTGATTCTTACCACGTGATAATTCAGCTAGTTTAAATCTGAATGAATGGATGGGTAGGATTATAATTAATTAATTAATTAACACTTCACGATGTATTTGCCAGGTATAATAAATTGGAAATAGATCTATCACTATAATATAATACTATAGCGAAATTTATAATAAGGTTACTAGTATATAAAATAATATAAGCAAGCAGACGGAGGTAGAATGTTAATATAGTTTAAACTTTAGTAGTTAGTCAGCACATAAAAAACAAATGAAAACATATATATATATATATATATACATACATACATACACACACACACACACACACACACACACACATACATACATACATACATACATACACACACACACTCAAACACACATACATACATAACATTTTCCCATATAAGTAAAACAACCTAATAAAGAACGAAGAACAACAATATATAACATTTCAGACAGAAACTTAACAACAAACACAAGGTAACAGAAACATAAAAAAAAACAGCATAACCTAACAATACAAACAACGGAACAGAACATGACGTACGTACTCCTCCTAACTAGATGCCGTCTTATACACGCTACGAATGAATGAACGAACCGTTTGAAATCTGATCTCTTTGTCACTTACTTTATATATACATGAGAACGCATACAATTGTATGCAGTACCTAATATATACATATTATACATACATATATATATATATATATATATATTATGTATAGTATAGTACGCGCATACACATATACACCTTTTATAGCCGCACAGATACCAACACACACACACACACACACACACACACACACACACACACACACACACACACACACACACACACACACACACACACACACACAGATTCATTCTCAGTGGTTTGTGCAGTCAAAAATAAGATGCACATTCATTTATGTACAAACAAACATTCATTTCACACACACACATACATTGTATGATATATTCTAGATTGTATCTTTTGTGCGCTTGTATTATATGAATGATTTTTGGTTCATTTATTTCGTCATTAATTAATTATTTATTGATAAGTTTCTAAAACCATTTTATAGTTTCCCACATGTAAGCCATTTTACCATGTTTATTTTTTTTTCACCTGGCCATCTCTATACACGAACATTTATACAAACATTTTTTTGATTGCCAAGAAGAACAAAACAATCGCAATAAACAACGCATGTGCTAATTAATCAGACTCTAATGTTTTGAAGAATAAAAAATAATTTCTGAATAAACCAATATACGAGGATGCATTTGGTGCACCAACTTATCCAAATTGAAAGTAGGTCTACACGTGGTGAATAAAACGGAGGCTCTATAACGTTTCTTCATCGTTTGTGTGCCATTTTCACAACATGTACCATGTGCGTATATACAAAACGAGCACACTCTTGATTTCGTACATAATCAAAAACCAATTCACACACAATACATGTGTGCGTTAAACATAAGAACATGCATTCACAAACTAGACACAAATACATGTATTGTATATGTAGGTAGGTACACGTAACACATACAAGTACATACATGCATACATACATACAAAAACATACGTACTACATACAACCATATTTACAGACACTGCGATGAAGAATGACCGATAGATGAATGGATGGAATTCAAAATTCACGAAAAACAATGAACAACATCACATGCGCAGGGACGTATGTATAAAATCACCACAGGATGTCTCGCCATTATCTAAATCCCACACGCACAAATACAGACACACCCACATGCACATATACAGACACATCCACATTCACACACGAAACTAAACAACGCGACATCGAGTCCACATATTTAATCAAATATTCTTTGATTACGACGCAGAACAAAATAACCGCAATACATAATTCCATAATTTTTTAATAAAACGGATGACTATCGGACTTGTAACACAGCTGTCTGAAATCGAAATTGGATAACTTACACTACAGTGTAACAGACTTAAAGAATTCCGTGCGACCTTCTGACGCATAATGCTTTAACGACGTCAAAACGAAACGAAACAAAACGAGATGAGACGGTATAGAAAATTGACAGTATTCTGGACGACGATGGCAACGATGGTTGAGTTATTGATTGCAACGATAAATCATTTTATTTGAAAAAAATAAATTAAAATCACATGTATAAATTAAAATTGAATGAACAAGTCAACAACTATTAATTACCCATATAACAAAGGGCTCGTGATAAAAAGATCTCAAAATTATTTATTCATCTGTCAATCATTCTACCACATTTATTCATCCATCCATCAATTCAGCTATCATTTATTCACTCACATTCCCATCTATCCATATTTACATTCTTTCTTCCATCTATCCATTTACTCGTCCACCAATCAATCAGTCAAGATCGGATACAAAATAATTGGATTCAAGAATGATCTCATCAAAGAAGATGAGCAGCTGGGCAAACGAAGGCCTCTCAACATCCACCTCATTCCAACACTTCACCATCACATCGTAGACCTGTTCGTCGAGAGCTCCGTGTCCAGTTGACGGTTGGGGCAGTCGATAACCCTGCAACACCTGAGTCTTTACCTCAAAGTTCGACCAGCCTGTATTCACACACACACACACACACACATCATGACAATGATGAAGATGACGATGATGACTGTGACGCATAATTTATCATTATTAAGGTGATCAACAAACTAAAAACCAACAAGACAAAACACAAACCAACAAACAAATGAAAAAACAAAACAAAACAACCACCGATCAAAAACCAACCAAGCAAGCAAGCAACCACAACCAAGCAAGCAACCAACCAACCAACCAATCACAACCAACCAACCAACTAACAAACAAACCAACAACTCAGAGACCTGAGTATGGTACCTTCCCGAGTGTAAATATCTCGTAGAGGAGTACTCCATATGACCAGACATCTGACTTAACAGTGAACAACATGAACCTCAAACCCTCAGGCGCCGTCCACTTCACTGGAAACCTCGAGACTGCAGGCAGTGTCAGTTCAGACGAAAGAAAAGGTAATTACATTGAGAAAGGGAGTAATAAAAATAACGAAAATGTATATCAGCAAAAAAGAAGATGAAAGATCCTACGTGACCTAAAAAAAGTTAGTGACCATTCATTAGATTCACTCATTAACGACATCAATTAAAATAGAGAATTACACTCTGTGGTCTGATTTTATAAGGATAAATAAATTTCTTGACCTTAGGTTCTGATATAAAAAAAACAATTAGATGAAAGATAACAGAAGCAAATGAAACATATTGGACCGTAGTTGCATATAATTCATAACGAACAAACGAACGAACGAACGAACAAACAAAAAACAAACGAACAAACATGCTCTAACCTTCACTTCCCTCATAAACGCCCTCTTCAACCTGTTTGGCCAGTCCAAAATCAGCAACTTTGACGACATTGTTTCCGGCGACAAGTACATTGGCGGCTCTGAGGTCCCTGTGTATGTATGGCGGGTTTTGAGACTCCAGGTAGGACATACCATCTGCTACCTGTGGTTGCGAGACGTGTCTACTCGTTAGTCTGTCATTGTCTCTTTGTCATTAGTCATATGTCACCTTTATCACTAAGCATCACAATCATCATCTTTCATAAAAATAACTTTCGACAATAAAATCATTGTCAACTTCAACAAAATGAAGGTCCTAAACAAATTTTAAATCGTTCAACGTCCCCAAATTATGACAAAAGCACCAAAAGTCAAACCAAATTTATAAGTTATCAACTTTAAATTAATTTTACAACTTATTAATAACATAAATTTATTTTTAATAATTATGATTTAAATAAAAACGATTGAATTTTTAAATAAAACATCCAACCGATAAAGACCGATCTAATTTTTAAAAAATGCTTCAAAATAGAATAATTTGTAATTGTTTTTGATTAACTGAGATCTAACAATGGGAACAGATCTTTTATTTTTCATTGAATGGGTAAAATCAATAATTAATTAGTTAATTAATAGAGAAATAGTCATGATTAAAATAAAATAAAATAAAATCATAATAATCATAGTTAGTCATCATTGCTCTTTATTTAAAATAAAATAAGTACAGCGATGATAAGATAGTTATGAAAATTGATTCACGCATTGCTCTGATCACAATATATCGCATATGATGATGATGGTATCACACTGCTAATTAAACTTTGGCGAAAATATTCGGTCCAGTCAATTTTAATTAAAGACAAATTGAAGGAATTGTAAAAGCCTATGGGCGATAATTCAAAAGAATTTATTAAAATAGTATAATGATTAAAATTTTTCATCAGGTTGTTTTTGAGATTGCTTGTATTTTTGTCGAGTTTGTATTGCCTGGACTTGACAAAGTTTGTTTCATAATAATAATAATAATAACAACAAACAAACAAACAAACAAACAAGGACAAAAACAATAATAATAACAACAACAAAGAATAATAACAACAATAATCCTAATCCTAAGGACCTGAGCAGCGATATCGACAAGATTGTTGAAGTTGAGTGTAGTGCGGTTGTCTTGGAGGTAGGACGTGAGTGAGCCTCCGCACATGAACTCGGTGATGATGAAGAGTGGTCGAGACTGCATGCAGATGCCCAGCAACTGCACCAATCTGATGGATGTGTGTGTGAGTGTGTGTGTCAGTTATCAAACTCCTCACTCATCAACATCTTCCTCCTCCCCCTCCTAGTCATCATCATCATCATCATCATCATCATCATCATCTTAAATGTTATCATTGGTTTTATCAGTTGTAGCAAATATGATGTTTGTACCATTTGGGAGTACATGCTTTTTATTATCTCAAATATTTTCCTTATATACCCATTACCTTTACTATGGCTAACGTCACAATCATTCTCACCATCATCTTCACCATCACCATCATCATCACCATTATTATTATTATTATTACTATTATTATTATTATTATTACTATTATTATTATTATTACTACTAACAAAACAATTACACAATCATAGCAATCAGTGAAGAATGAATGAACATGAACTCCTATAAAATGTACAGTCTAATTAGAGGATGATTGACAGGTCACGAAAACAACAAGCCCCACTAACCTCGGGTGTCTCAGGTTGTGCATAATTTCTGCTTCCTTCCTGAACTTGCCCACCTCCATTGTTGATTCCGTTTTTAAAGTTTTCACCGCAACTTCCTGCTTGCCATTAATCAATGCTGCAATAAAAAATTTAATTAATTAATTAATTAATTAATTAATTATTGGTTTTGTAAGCCATCCAACAAACTCATTTGCTCAGTAATCATCTATTCAATGGAATCAATTCACACATCCATCTACATTATCAAACCATCAGATCACACATATACACACACGTTTACATCCATTCCATCCATCCACCCATCAATCTATCCATCCATCCATCCACTAATTACTAATTAGTCATTAAAATAAATAAACAAATGTATCTGCTGACCTCTGTAGACATCTCCAAACTGTCCAGAGCCAAGATGGTCGATGAGTTGAATCTGATCCTGCTGGACTTCCAAGTCCTTCAGAGGAACGTTGAGAAGTTCTCGCGGGCAGGCACTTCTCAACGGGCACACCAGTCCTCCCTGGTTGCCTGTTTGTTTGTTTGTCGTCAGTGAAGTTGGCTTTTGTTATTTATTATGATAGATTAATTCATAAATTAAACAAAGTACTTGTTAATTAACGAAAAGCTAATGAATAAATTATGAATTTCATGAATAAATTATGAATGTCATTCAATTAAATGATTGACACGCTTGTGAATTATTAATTGAAGCGAAAAAATCCCGATGAAAAATATAAAATGGTAATTAAGAAACGTGGATAAATATAATTTATGAGCAAAGATGGAGGCTAAATGGAGGATAGATGAATAGATGGATGAACGGATGAATAGAATGAAAAATATAAAGATGAATGAAAGGATGGATGGTTTTTTTTTATTATTCTTTAAAAATCAGGATCTGACAGATGCAGAAACTGTAACAACATGCAAGGCAGTAGTATAAAATTAAACAAATAAGTGAGTAAATAAATACAAACAGTGAGGAAGAAAAATGTTAAAACATGAAAAATGAAATAAGTTAGAATAAAATAAATAATAATAATAATAATAAAAAAATAAATGAAAAGTAATTGACAATGAATATAAAATGGTTGAACAGATGAATAGATGAAGAGATGGATACTTTTGTAATAGTCGATGAGTTCGATGAGGGATGGGAACATGAGGTGCTTGCTGATGTACAACGAGCCATTTTCATGTTTTTTGATCCTGTAATGTTTTATGTAGTCATCGTATGGAGTTGTCGTTGATGAGGCAGACGTTGACAGAGTAACTTTGGGCATCTTTTCAAATAATACCGAGAGAGCATACGATTGATTGTCTGTTTGGCATGAAAAAATTCTGAAAATCACATTATCATCAATCAATAGTTAAATAGTTTGCATAAATTTAATAAGTCAGTCAGTCATTCAGTTTATAAACCTGCTGCCCTCCTAACTAGAAATGTTCCAATTTTATTTGTGGGTAACGTCAAAAGTTTGGCGGCCTCTCGACGATTTGTATTGAACCACCAACTAGACAATTTTTTTGATGCTATCATATATAGAAGCCAGTGAATTAATGAATTATCCAACTAAAAATTCAAACTGAATCATAAATTGAGACTTGAAAAAAAAATTAATTTTTATTATCTAAAAAAAAAATGACAGACTCTTGAGTTTCAACATTATGATCATCAATGACGACATAATTGCTGGGTATGAATCCTTTCAATCCATCAGACTTCATCGCATACCACCAATCGCCGTCCCTTTGCCATCATCATTATACGCACGACATTATTGAATGAAAAATTTGTTAATTTTAAAATTTAAATAAAAATGAAATGAAACAGAACAATCAAATCAGACTACAATTCTTATCTATAAATTACTTACATTTATTAAGAATAGACATTTTAATTTAAAAATTAAAATTGTAATTTACATTTAATTTAAGAAAAGATAATCTGATAATGTAGTTACTTAAAAAATTACAAGTAATTTAATCACTTCATTTACTTACTAGTTTAATTATTTTTACTTTCAATTTCATTTTAAATACTTTCTTTCTTTTTGTTTGAATTTGAATAAAAAATATATGAAAGAAAAGAAAGGAAATATAACTTACAAAATGCAACAAATAAGTGAATTAGTTAATTAATTATTAAATTAAAAACCTGTGCCCAATAACCGCCATTTTTTCTCCTTTTTTGAATGACAAATCGGCATCATGGATGGCCTGGTAGTCAAATAGTGCTCTAACTGCAACTGCTCAGAAAATTTAATTTTAAAAATTGAATATTTAGAATCATGTTGTTTTAAAATACAAAACCATAAAACAAATTAAATTGAATTTAAATTTTGTAATCAGATTTAAATGTTCCTAACTTAATTAGATTTTACGACTAAAACTAAACTATTTATTGCAAAAAAACTTTAAAATTTCAAAAAAGTTAAAAGGAGATTTAACTTAGACATTTTTTTCTTGTAAAAAATGGACCGGTGTTACACTTTTTGTCTAAAAGTGTGCGTGGATATATCCTATGAATTCTGGACATCTTCCATAAATTACTTTGTTAATTTTACAATGTATTTTTAGAATAGCTGATTAGTAAGTTAAGAAGTAGCGTTTAATCAAGTTTAATGAGAATTACAATTCAAAATAATGACTGGAATAAGAACTGGGAGTGTTTAGACACGAAAAAATTTCTATTAAACTTTTGAAACGGTATTATATGATAGGTAAAACGTTTCACAATCACAGATTATAATTAAACAATGTAATAATAAAATTAAAACTTTCCTCACAATCTTTTTCTTCATTATCATCAGGATCATTATTTTGAGATTTCTCTGATTCATCTCCATCATTTTGGCTATCTTCGTTGCTATTGTTGATGTTAACGTCGTCGTCATCGTGTTCCATCTTCTCAGTTCTACAAAAAACAATTTGCTTTTGCGTCTGTCCTTGTGGTGAACATTTTCTTCTACACAGTGATTCCACAATACCCATCACATCAATTGGAAATGTAGTGGATAACTAAATTCACGTGCTAGCACATCAGCTTAATGCGATTTGTCTTTAAGTCTGTTCATTATGAACTTAATTCGAATTATTGAACATTTTAAAAAATTAATTTGATTCCTGAATGTAGGAGCACTGTATTGTATATAGTATATATATATATTCTTCTAAATTTAAAAAACTTAAACGAGGATGTAAAAATTGAAATAGAAAGCCTGTACAAATTAGACTTAAGCGTTACCTTACAATTTCAAATAATTCAATCTTTAAAATATAAGCAAGCGAGTGTGAGCCTGTGCATTGTTTTGCATTGTTCAGTCACACGAGACATTACACACATTTGCTCGATTTGGAATTATCAAAAAATCTTGTTTTTACCTATATTTTCACCATTGCACCGACCGAATATGCGATGTTTCTGAATGAAAGTTCAGTTATGAGACGATCATTACAGTAACGTTTCAAATAGGGCATCCACCCACATTCAAAATTACAGAAAATGGACAACACTCCATGAAAAAGTGAAACTTTTGAACAAAAAATGAGCCTTGGATAAAAATTTTATTACAAATTCAATTGATATGCGTACATATACATCTGTAATCAACTTTTATTATTAAGTTAAGAATATATTTTTTTAAGGGCTTTTTAATAATGTAAGCAAACATTAATAACAATTTTTTAATTATATTCAAACAAAGTCAAATTTGATTTTAAAACAATTCAGCACGAATTTTTCGCGCAAATCTTAGTAAGTCAAATTTTCGTTTAGGTATCTGACAGCTGGTAAAGAAGTTTCAGGAGAAGAGCTGCACAATTTCAAGAGACAATTTTAATCTTTAGTATTTTCGAAATCAAATTTTACGGACAAAAACATCTTATATCGAATGAATTATTCGGTAATCAGAAAATAAAATTCCGTTTACATTAATCATTTTAGATACAATAAAGAGAACTTTTAAAGAAAAGTTAAACGTAAAGATAATTTTTTTCTTTAAAAAGATGTTGCGGACAACCTAGTTTGAGTTAATTTTTGATTTAATTTCAATCAAATCGTCTGTTGTCATTCACGTCGCATCCGAATTTTTGAGCTGATTTCGTACAGGTAAATAAATAAACGATATGGAAATGGATAGATGACATTACTGAATGGACTGGTGTTGGTATTCTGAATTCCATAAAACTGGCCAAAGATGATAGAAAAGGTTTTTGGAAAGAAAAAAGGAAAATCTGAATGTAAAAAGCATGCTTAGATGTACACCATCGGCCTCGGCGGACCCCGTTGGACAAAGGAGGATCATTGATTGAAATAAACGATAATAACGAACGAAAAAAACGCGCTAGCATCAACGCCACCCCTTCAAGTAATACAAAACCAGCCACTCCGAGCGAACGTCGTAACCTCGTCTCGTCTATTTAATTTTATAGAAAATAAATTTTTTTTAGAAAGAATATAGCAAACCAAAGTCCACGGAAGACAACAACAACGACGAAACGTTATCTGCTAATACGACTGTTTCATTACAGGCTTGACAAAAACATAAATATAAAATAAGCCTTACATTATTTGTGGATGCATGTATTCAATTCAAACAATTAAATTGTGAAATAAATATTTATTTCACCACACGACATAAAAAAACAAGCAAAAGATACATAATTAAACAGAATTGAACTTATTTTTTTAACAGAAAACTGTTAAAAGACGTTACAGCTATAATGTCTTTTCAATTTGTAAGAAAAATAAGTAACTGAAGTTTGTTGATGAATAATACTTGTTGAAGAGTAGACAGACGCGTCTGATAGCAGATCGTAAAGTGTTTAATACTCCTCCTCCTCACCACCATCTCCGTTGGTTGAATCGATGCCAACCTCTTCATAGTCCTTCTCAAGGGCAGCCATGTCCTCACGAGCTTCAGAGAACTCTCCTTCTTCCATGCCCTCACCAACGTACCAATGGACGAACGCTCTCTTGGCGTACATCAAATCAAATTTGTGGTCAAGGCGAGCCCAGGCCTCTGCAACCGCAGTCGTGTTGCTCAACATGCAGACTGCCCTCTGCACCTTCGCCAGGTCTCCTCCGGGGATGCTTGTTGGTGGTTGGTAGTTGATTCCAACTTTGAATCCAGTTGGACACCAATCAACAAATTGAATTGTTCGTTTTGTTTTTATGGAGGCAATGGCGGCGTTAACATCCTTCGGCACAACGTCCCCTCTGTAAAGAAGACAACAAGCCATGTACTTTCCGTGACGTGGATCGCATTTGACCATCTGGTTGGAAGGTTCAAAGCAGGCGTTGGTTATCTCAGCTACTGTTAGCTGTTCGTGGTAGGCTTTCTCCGCCGAAATGACAGGAGCGTAAGTAGCCAGCGGGAAGTGGATACGAGGATATGGCACCAAATTTGTCTGAAATTCAGTCAGATCGACGTTCAGAGCTCCGTCAAATCTGAGGGAAGCCGTGATGGAGCTGACAACTTGAGCAATGAGACGATTCAAATTGGTGTACGTGGGTCTTTCGATGTCCAAGTTCCTCCTGCAGATGTCGTAGATGGCCTCGTTATCGACCATGAAGGCGCAGTCCGAATGCTCCAAAGTAGTGTGGGTGGTGAGGATGGAGTTGTAGGGCTCGACGACAGCCGTTGATATCTGCGGAGCGGGATACACGCTAAACTCCAACTTCGACTTTTTGCCATAATCCACGCTCAACCTACGGCGATATAAATGCGATTATTAAAATTATAACATTATATTATCATCAATTATAAAATTATTATTATAATTATTTACCTTAATTTTTAATAATATAATTATGATCGCGTTTTTCTAAAAACTCAACTATCTAATGAATATTTAACTGAAGCAATTGTTGGCAAAAATGGCAAACCTTTCCATAAGAAGAGAGGTAAATCCTGATCCAGTACCTCCTCCGAAACTGTGGAAGATGAGAAAGCCTTGAAGACCAGTACATTGGTCGGCCAACTTCCTGATCCTGTCAAGCACCAGGTCGATGATTTCCTTGCCGATCGTGTAGTGACCTCTGGCGTAGTTGTTGGCTGCATCCTCCTTGCCTGTTATCAGCTGCTCAGGATGGAACAACTGACGGTATTTGCCCCGACGCACTTCGTCTTAAGACAAAATTATCTTTTCGTTAGCGTTTTTATCTTCATTCGTTTCATTTTCTACAATGACAATAGTAATAGAGCAAGTTGTTTATAAAACACGTCAAGTAATTATTAACAAGTGATAGTAGTAGCAGCAGTGTCGTCAATCAGTAGATGCAATGATTGTACAGCTGGTAGCAAAGTTTTGAAAGAAAAAACAAGAATCTCACCGACAACGGTCGGTTCTAGATCAATGAAAACGGCTCTGGGCACGTGTTTGCCTGAACCAGTCTCTGCGAAGAAAGTGTTGAAGGAATCATCGGACTTTCCAACAGACTTGTCACTGGGCATCTGTCCATCGGGCTGGATGCCATGTTCCAGGCAGTACAACTCCCAACACGCATTTCCAATCTGCACACCAGCTTGTCCAACGTGTACGCTGATACATTCACGCTGTATTAATTGCGTAGTATTTGATCGTGTAACGTAACGCGCATACATTCTGCTTGAAAATGTGCAGTGGTTATGAGCGGCGTAAACTTATTTTTGTACATTTCATACATTTGTGGCATGCTTGCCTAATTTCATTGGAAGTATATTTCAATAAATGTAGATACCTACCATTAATAATATTTATGTGTCAATGGAAGAGAATACGTCTAACTGCGTGAGGCATTAATTTATGAAAAGCAAATGCGAGCTTATCGGCTAAAAACGCAACATCACAACGGAAATTTGAATTAAATTGAATTTTAAGCTATGAAAATTATTTTAGCTAACCATTTTTCTTGGTCCCTTTCTTCAAATTCAAAGTTATTATATGAAAAAAATTACTTCAAAGGACAGCGAGGAAACTTGAGGAGATATTTATTAAATTTTTTTATAAATTACTTGAGCCAGTGAGAAGTAAGAAGGCTTCAAAATTCCTCTCACTCAAACACGAAGAGTTTTAATGAGAAATAATTTTGAAAGTTGAGTAACGCAACGAGAACAGAAAGAACACGTGACACAAACACAAAACGCTGTTACTCACCGAACTCCAACAACCTTATATACTAGCCAATCCTGCGCATTCATTCGCTCTTATACATCACATACATTCATACGCATACAACTCAGAATAAGAACCATATATATATATATATATATATATGCGTATATATATGCGTATATATACATATATAAGTACATACATACATACAGACAAACAATTCATAGGCATGCAAATACATTCATAGGCACGAATTCACTATTGTATCAGTAATGCACACTCACGCACACACACGCACAAAACCATACATAAACAAACCAACCAATCAGCAATTTATTCATAGAAAGTTAAAAACACAGAACGATTACAGTTGTTTATAATTCAAGAGTCATGAAAGGACGACAAGAATGATATTACGTATGTGCAAGTGCATATCATTTCACCAGACTTTCACCTTTACATTAAATACACTCGGCACGTTAATTCTCTACACAACCAAACTCCTCTGCAGGTCCTTACAAATAGGAATTAACCACAGACCCTCGAGAAACAAAAAACGCGTGCGTACAGCAATTAGAGATGAGCGAATGAGTTGGTACGTGTGGTGTAGAGTAGATGTTGTACGTACGGGACATACGCCCCTAATTTGTCTGTCTCCTTCTCTTTTGAACGTCTCGAATGGCACGATTCATTCTTTTTTTGAAATTTAAGAAAACAAACAAAGAGGCGAAGTTGTGCTGAGAAAAAAACTTCAAAACATCCATAAATAATTCTACAATCACGCACACACACACACACACACACACACACACACACACACACACACACACACACACACACACACACATACACATAGATATATTGCAGACAGTAACTAATAAGTAGAGATGATGAATAACGAAGATGAGCGCATTATGAATCTGCGGAGTTGGCGCAGCTCAAACAGCTTCACATTAACATAATTTATTACATTTCTCATCCTCCTTCTCCTCCCCACCATCATCCAC
The DNA here is from genome assembly GCF_000326865.2 of Helobdella robusta. NCBI lineage: Eukaryota > Metazoa > Annelida > Clitellata > Rhynchobdellida > Glossiphoniidae > Helobdella > Helobdella robusta. The sequence goes on along the minus strand of NW_008705398.1, from coordinate 5,387,609 downwards.
ATCTCCATCTTCTTCACCATCTTGACCTAAAATACTTTTGAAAAGTTTCATTGCGATGGCTGGCTTCATATTTTTTTATGCTGTTTTTTTTAGTACTTCTACCACTACCTGCTACTACTGCTACTGCTGCTCTACTACTACTACTCCTACTACTGTTACTACTACTATTACTACTACTCTACTACTACTACTAATCTACTACTACTACTACTACTACTACTACTACTACTACTACTACTACTACTACTACTACTACTACTACTACTACTACTACTAACAATAATAATAACACGATAATTATTATTATTCCTATAATATTATATTAATGTTATTTAAAAGGATGTAGTTACTCGTATTTAAAGCATTTTATCAATTTGCTACCGTCAAAATTTAACTTAGTTGCTGAAGTTTTTGTTGATGGTGTTGTTAACATGCGTTGTAGATATCGTATTGTCGGTGCTGTGTTGTTGTATATTCTTCATGTCATAATGTTGTTGTTGTTGTTGTTTGTTGTTGTTTGTTGTTGTTGTTGTATTACCATCGTATGTGAACACATCGCATCATTTTGTTACTTGTCTGAAAGAGAAATGTTGCTTCTTGATGAAAAGCAACAACTGCAATGGAACAATAAAGAACAGACAGACACACAGACAGACAGACAGACGGATGGAGATATTAAAAAATCATAAAACTAAAACACACACACACACACACAAACTTGCATACACATACACACAAACACACACCAACTTATGTAGGTATGTGTGTATGTTTGTGATGAATGTGTGATGTATGTATGCGATGATGAGTGTGTGTGTGAGATTCGCGATAAGATTGAATATTTCTTCAATCGCGCGCAATTACGGGTGCCTACATTTTGAAACGTACACACACACACACACACACACACACACACAAACACACACACACACATGCATGCATGCACACACACATGTATGAACACGTACATAAACATTTACGAAAAATTATAATACGGATGATTCGTCTGTTGTACACCGAGTAAATATTATTTTTCTAATACGGGTTTTCAGTAAACATTTTACAACATTTATAATTAAATGTGTTCTATTTGTCTTAGTGTTAACAATAATGTAAAATATTTTGAAGGTGTTGTAAAATATTTTCAAGATGTTGTGAAATATCTGGGAGATGTTTAAAAATTTCTTGGATAAGTTGTAATATTTCTCCTATGGCCTGTAACATCAGTAGAATAGATTTAGGAGCAATTATTTTCGGTAAGCAAATAAAACATACAAACAAAATGTGTAAATACATACATGTATTTCAATAAGCTCCAAACATGTGTGTTTGTACGTTTCTGTGTACGTGTATGCATGGATGTATGTATGCATGTATGTACGTACGTGTGCATGTATGTATTCATGTATGTATGTATATATGTATGTTTAATTGCATGCATGCATACAAATCATGTATGTATGTATATATGTATGTATGCATGTAAGTAAGATGTATGTATGTATGTATGTATGTATGTATGTATGTATGTATGTATGTATGTATGTAAGTAAGTATGTATGTATAAACAGAACATCTATGTAAATGTTTGTTGTCGGTGTATTAGAAAAAACTCGCTCATACTCTCAAACAGTAATAAATCATCACTTTCATCCATGAGTCACTCACTATCATCATCATCCTCATCATCATCATCACCACTACCATCTGGTATACATACATACATGCATACATACATAT
>NW_008705398.1:5373651-5383651 GCF_000326865.2 Helobdella robusta | reverse complement strand
ATTTAATATAATTAAATGGAATAACATTAATAATAATAACAATAATAATAACGAAGAAAATAATTATAACAATAATAAATAATAATAACAACAAACGCCGTGCCGTGCCTTAACGCGGGTAGGACCATTTTCTTGTTTAGAAGTACTTCCAGGAGGCACTCCCGTGTCGCTGACTGGCGCTGAAACAACCACAAAAATAATAATAATAACGTTAATAATAATAATAATAATCATTCTGCTTTTTTGACGCCACAGTTTACGTCATGAAATCGTCAAAATTTAAAAAAAGCAAAAAAAAAACTCATACACAAAATCAACAGACAAGCGAGCTGGTGAAAAGGTAATGGTGATGATTTAATGACGAAAGAGCTCTGACGTCTTAAAGACAGAATGTAGGAAAAGTTAAATTACGCCGCTGATGACGTCACTGATGGTGTTGTAATCGTTATAATTGATGGTGTCATAGTTGATGAGTTAAATAGGGCAGTGACGTGGATGATGATGGTGGTGACGAAGGCAAAAAAATTATGACGATAAGGATGTGATTATGACGTAATTAAGCAGGAGCAAACTATCAACCAGTTGGACGATGAAGAAACGATCAACTAAATGACTAAATGAACGAGTGAACGTACGAACAGATGAGCAACTGAATGAATGAATGAATGAATGAATAAATGAATGAATGAAAAAAACAAAACTGTGACGAAGATGATGAAAATGATACTGCAAAACTATATAAATATTTACAACAGCATAAAAAATAATTGATATCGACAACAATAATAAAATGATAACGTTATAACAGTAACAATATGATAACATGACGGCATGTCGTAATATAGACAAATAAACGAATGAACGAACGAACAAACAAACTAACGAACGAGCGAACGAACAAGTGAACGAACAAACGAACGAATGACAAATGACACGACCCACCTTGAGAATGTCATAAGCAATCTGGCAGCCAGCCGGAAACTCATCTTCAACCGAGAGTAACAACAGTGCCTACAAATTTAATTAATTAAAAATATTATTAATTAGTTAATTAAAATATTAACCAGTTAAAAATATAACTAATTAACTAATCAATAAATCAATTAATTAATTAATCAATCAGTTTATTAATTAAAATTTATAAAGAAATCTTATAATAACTGTTGAACATAAATAACAACTTAATTATTAATCATTTAAACAACTAATTAGATGTTAATATCATCCCATACAATTTGTAATTAAAATAATTTTACGGAAACGAGACGTGAATGAATGAAGGAATGAACAAAAAAAAAAAACAAAGAAACAAAAGAATGAATGAATAAATAAAATATTAAAAAGTAAAGGCAAAATGAATGAATGAATGAATAAATAAATAAATAAATGAATGAATGAGGACGTACGACGGGTTTGCAGTGAGGTATGACGTGGTACTGGAGCAGTTGCTGCAGTGTGGAGTAGTTCTTCATCCTGATCAACCTCGTTAACAACATGTCGTTCATTTCATGCTGCATGGATGGATGGATAGACGGATGGACGGATGGATGGAGGGATGGATGGACGGATAGATGGAGGGATGGATGGACGAATGGATGGAGGGATGGATGGACGAATGGATGGAGGGATGGATGGAAGAATAGATGGAGAGATAGATGGATGATTGGTTAAATGAATGAATGAAAGAATGATCGATTGATTGACTAAATGAATTATTGTATAAACATGCCAAGGAAAAAGGAAAAATGAGTGGATGGACTGAATGAATGAATGATTGATGAATGAATGAATGAATGGACAGATGGATGGATAGATGAATGGATGAAGGATAGAATTAAGGAGTGAGCGATAACGATAAGGATAACGCACTTCAACCCTGATGTGGTGATGTGATAGAGATGACACGTACTCCACCAACAGCCAATCAAGCACTTTGTCGCATACCTTCTGATATCAAGACGAACGAATGAACGAAGAAATCATTGAATGAAGAAATGAATGATAGCAAACAAATATAATATTTAATTATTTAATAAACTAATTAATTATTTAATCATCAATCAACCAACCAGCATAAACAAACAACCTATAATTCAATAAATATATTAATTAATTAATTAACCAATCAATCAATCAATCAAAAAAACAAACAATCAACACAAATTCTTTTAATTAATTAACACACCAACAAACCATTCATCTAGCCAACCAGCCAGGCCTAATCAGCCAGTCAGACTACTAACCAACCAACCAACCAATCAACCAACCAACCAACCAACCAACTATTCAATTAACCAACCAGCCAGCCAGCCAGTCAGTCAGCCAACCAACCACCGACCAACCATCCATCCAACCAACCAACCAACCAACCGGCAGATCAACATACCAGTAAATCAACCAACTAATCAATCATTCACGATACACCAATGGAAATAAATAACTGATAAAAACAACAATAGCATAACATAACATAATGACACAAAAAGGTCGTCAGCCAGACATTATGACCAAAAAAAGGAACCACAAATCTTAAAAAAATTCTCCCCGAGTCGAAAAAATTGGTTGTTTAAGTATATATGCTGCCTTTCAAAATTAAAATAATTCTCAATGAGGTTCTCACGACAAAAAGTTTGCCCACCCCTGGTATAATATAATAATATATAATAAAATAATAATAATAAAACAAGACAATAACATAACAGCAGCAGAAACAACTAACTACCCCGTTATCATTAAGAGGCTTCAACAAATTATAGAACACATTTTTCTGTGTGATCAACTGCCTCTTGGGAACCTGTCACATATTTGTTCATTCAGTTTAATAAATCATACAAAAGATGGCAGTGTAGTGGTTAAGGTGCCTGCTTCTGATGATGCAGAGGCGAGATTCGATTGCAAGAGATATCCTAAGATGGCGCTTGTTTCAATTAATAAAAAATTTCTATAATTAAAATTGAATATAATTATGATGAATATTAAGATAGTCGGGCTCGATAAATTTTTTAAAACTTATATAGGTCAACCTTGTAGCATTTTCTGTTTTTTTTTATATTTTTTATAAATGAAATCTCAATTCGTTTTATTATTTATCAAATAATTATTATATTTCTAAACTAAAATGGGAAATAGGTACCTCATCATCGTCCTTATCTTTTAAAGTAAGGATGCTGTTGAACTTGAGGAATATGATTGACATGAACTTCAAGTCAACCATCGACGATTCTGATTGGCTCTCGATAATCTCCTGACACAGTTTCAAGATCAGTGATTTGCTGTCACTTCTCAGTAGTAACATCTCAATCGAGTCAACCTAGTTTCGACAGCAATGATAGTTAATGCTTAATATCATCATAACCACCATCACAACCATCGCTAGTGTCACCATCATCATCGTCATCATCACCATCATCGTCAGCATCCCTATCATCACCACCCTAGCTGTAACTAACAACATTATCATTTTCAACATAGTCACAAAACATCGCGGTCGTCATCATTATCATTACCATCATCATTATCACCACCCTCTACATAACCAACATTCATGACGTCAGCAGAGCATCACTTACGTCATCATCGAAAAAAGAAACAAGGTTTTCCACATCCAAATGAAGATTCCAGTAACATCCTGATGACAATAGCATAACAAAACGTAATATAACATAACACAACCCAACCCAACATAACATAACATAACATGACATAATATAAGAGACCACAATAGAATATGACACAAAAAAATTGTGGAATTAGCTTAGCTAGAAAGAGTGTCAGGCGTCACGTTGTTTGCAGCCATTGAGCGGTCAGCTGGTTCGAATACAGTCTGTTCTTGTTTTAAGCACTCAAAAAATATCATACCCAACCTTGCGCGCACATAAAAATACGTAGGCATGTCGTGTGGTGTCGTCATGTCGTGAGGTGTCGTGTGGTCTGGTGTAGACGCTACAGTCTTTGTGGCACTCAAATGTTTAGCGGCTCAAAAAAAACAACAGTAAATAAACAACTTTACGCTTGTCTGAACAGCGTAATCGAAAAGAAAACTAACACAGAAAGAGCACAACATTACAATACATTACAACACAACACACATGCATGTAAACATTCATACAATTTCATTTAAGAATGGGCAAGTAGTTAGTTCATGCAACAACCACCCATGACAATTGTGTTTAATAATAACTATAATAATAACAATAATTATAATAATTATTATTATTATAAAAATAGTGACCCACCAAGCTTGGCATCCAGCACAACATCAGGACCAAAAATAGCCCAGTGTGGAGAATCTGTGGTGAACATGTGACGTGACAAGTGATGGTCACGATATAACGTTACGGGATGTAATGATTACGTAATTATGAATTAATTAAAAATATGATAATGAGATGTCACGTGATGATATCGGTAGTGGTGATGACGTAGCGATGACGTGTAAGTTGGAGAAACGGTAAAAGACATTGACACAAGCGCAAATAGAGAAAAACGCAAACATACATAATTCACACTGCAACTCATTTGATGCTGCTGACGTGGACCCTGAAAGTAATAATAATAAAAATAACAACAACAACAACAACAACAATAATAATAATAATAATAATAATAATAATAATAATAATATGAACATATTTTATTTATTCAATCGACAAAATAAAATTCAAAATAATAATAATAATAATAATGATAATAACAATAATAATAATAAGACTTTTTTGTTAAGTTTAAAAATATCTATAAACATATACAAAATGGAAATAATCCACGATGATACTCGTCATACAACTGAGGCGAGCACTTCCAGAAATAAAATCTTTTCGATGAAAGTAAAATTGCGAAATTAATAATATAATAATAAATAATAAAAAATAATAAAAATTGAGTCAGAAGCCTGGATAATAATAATGATAAATTAAGAATAATTCTTATGTAATTTCATCGTTAGTATTAATAATAATATTATAAAATATAATAACATTATTAATAATATTGTTATTATTATTATTATTATTGCTATTATAGCTTTATGCTAACTACGGTCTTTGAGTGTGAATGGTCGAATGGGATGGCACGCAATTGGTTGAAAGTATTTGACCCCCCCTCTCATCACGTGACTACTGACCAATCCGATATCAAAGATGTAAGATGTCTGTCACGATGCAATTCATTTGAAATGTTTAAACACATCGTCGCCAGGAGTAACGGAAGTGTCCACATGCAATGTTCACAGCCGCAAAAACATTAACAGCCGTAAAGCAACATCACTATATCAAAAAAAACCAACAACAACATCAACAACCACATTAACAACAACAACAACATCGACAAAAAAATCAACAACAACAACATCAACATAAACAAAAAAATCATCATTATCAACAACAACAATAAAAACATCGTTAAAAACATCATCAACAAAAACATCATCAACATCAACAAAAACATCATCAACATCAACTAAAACAACAGCAAAAACAACAACAACATCAACAACAGCATCAACAATAGTATCAACAACAGCATCAACAACAACAGCATCATCAACAACAGCATCATCAACAACAACAACCTTGGACCACTGATGGTGGAGGACGATGAGATTGTCGACAACATGCAACACCAGCTTTCCACCCAACGTTAACGACAGCGTCAATACTTCGGTTGCTTTCATTATTCCTTCTCTGCTCGTTCATTCATTCATTCATTCATTTTCATTCATTCATTCATTCATTTTCATTCATTCATTTTGACTACATGTTGTTAATGATGAATTATCAAAAATACATCCGCATAAACCAGAAAACAACGTCATAAAACAACAAGATAAACAACATCATCCTATAAGATAACTGCAACAACAACAAAATTGTTCTCACAATCAAGAACAACAACACCAGCAACAAAAACATCAACAACAACACCAGCAACAACAACAATAGACCAGCACAGCAACAGATAGAAACAAGCAATGTAGTTGTAACCCCAGTAGGACAAACAAACCTCTTAACTTTGTAGAGGTACACGCTGAGCGATTGACTGGCTCCCCTATCGTTAAAGATGTGACTTACATACACTTGCCCATATCTGAATGTTGTTGTTAGCTTTATTATCATCATTATTATTATCATTATTATTATCGTTGTTGTTATTAATATTATTATTATTGTTGTTGTTGTTGTTGCTATTAGTTTTGCTGTTGTTATTGAAGATGATGACGACGACAGAGTCGTTACAACAGTAACGAAAAACAAACTATATTCATCATCAATACTCTCATCATCATCATCATCCTCATCATAATCGTCATCACCATCATCATCATCATCAATACTAATCATCATCAATACTCGTCATCATCACCACCACCGCCATCACCGTCATCATCATCATCACCAATACTCATCATCATCATTAATACTCATATCAACACCATCATCATCATCACCATTATCATCATCAACAACAATAACATCATAATCAAGACCAGCAGCAAACAGCATGCAGCAACAACAACAACAACATTTAACTAAAAACAGTTTTGAAGAACGCAAACTGCAACAAATCAAACCAACAAAACGAACACTGTAATTAGAACGATGTCCTTCTGTTTGAGCATCTGGGGAGGTGAGGTGTGCAATGGTACCTCAAATTTCGGCAGCTTTGTCAACGTACTGTCCTGCAAAGTTCACAGTATTTCATCTCCTTTTAATTCTTAACTAATTAATTAACTGCTAATTAACATAATTAATTATTCATTTAACATAAAATCATTAACATATTTAATTAATTATGTTAATGATGACTGCGAATTTTGCTCCCAAATTAAGTAAACCAAATAAACCTTGAATATGAATGAGTAGAATATGTTGGCGTAAGTTCCAGTTGATAAGATGCAGAGGTTCTTAGAGGACTGCGGATGTTATATCATGTCGTTATCATTTCGTTATCATCGTTAATGCTATTTATATCAGGTTCATTTTGTTATCATCACATTACCATCAGCATCAACAACATATAATGTTTAACAACAACAACATCAGCAGCAACAACAACAACACCAGCATCTACAATAACTATAACAACAACATCATCAACAACAACAACAGCAACAACACCAGCATCAACAATAACTACAACAACAACACCACCACTACCAACAAAAACAACAACTAACAGTCCAATAATGCCAGTGGGTTTCCATGGAAACATTCTTCAACAACTTTAATGACAACTTGTCGGGAAAGACCTAAATCATCATCATCATCATCATCATCATCATCATAATCAATCATCATCATCAATAATAATATCATCATCATAGTCTTCATCATCATCAACATTATTACGTTCATCAACACACCATCTTTTTTAATAAAACCAATTGCAACCAACTACAACAATATCGTTATAATCATCATTATCATCATCTCTCTCAACCATAATAATAATAATAATTATTATTATTATTATTATCCTCACTTCCAACCATCATCCCCATCATCATCACCAACGTCGTAATTATCATTACCATCATCATCATCACTCCCAACCATCATCACCATCATCATCACTAGCATCATCATCATCATTGGCATCATCATCATCATCGGCATCATCATCATCATTAGCATCATCATAATCACCATCATCACCACCACCATCACGTGACAACCTGATAATGTTCAATTCCTCTATCGGTGACGATGATGATCTCGTCATCGTGGCACCAACACGTCCCCAGGATCCTGCTGTTCTTCAGCTATTTATTTACGTCGGTCATTCTTTCAACATGTCATCATCATCATCACCACCATCATTATCGTTATCAGCATCATTATCATTATTATTATTACAATTATCATTATTATTATTATTATTATTATTATTATTACAATTATTATTATTATCATTATTATTATTATTATTATTATTATTATTATTATTATTACAATTATTATCATTTAATGATAAATTGATAAACACTGTTATAAGATTATCGTATGACATTTACTGTGACAGGAGCAAGCTATGATGCTAATTAAATATATTTCACCGTTCTGCACTTAACTTCACAATGAGCAAAATGGTCTTAACCTTTAATATTATTTTATAAAATTTTTACAAATTTTATCATTGCGCATTATTTAATTAACATTAACTTATATATATATATATCTATTTGTCCTGGTTATGACATTAAACTGACCCTCACTGCCTTGTGAGTGATGTTGGATCATCAAAGGCTAGGCCCACCGCTTATAACTGTGGTTGCGTAAGGAAGGGCGTCCTGCGTAAAAACTAGCCAAAAAATAATACTTATGATGACGGAAATAACAATGGCCCTCAGTATCCGGTAGAAGAGGGTGCGAAGGATCTCCGGAGACCCAGTCCATGGGGTTGTGGTGCAAGGCCCTGTGGATGGTCTGGCTACTGGCACCCCACTCAATAGTGTGGCGGTGCAAGGCACTATAGATGGAAGGACTACTTGTAGACCAAGGGGTTGGAGGTTTGGTACCTGGAATGTAGGCACGTTGACAGGAAGAAGTTTGGAAGTGGTGGAGGAGATGCAGAGGAGAATGGTTGACGTGACTGCATTACAGGAGATCAGATGGAAGGGTGAGGGTACAAGGTTTGTGGGGGCTAAAGGTGGAAAATATAAGTTGTGGTGGAAGGGGGATGATGGTACGGGAGGAGTTGGTGTGATGGTAAGAGAAGAGTTGGTGGAGAAGGTGTTGGAAGTGAGGCGGAGAAGCAATGGTGTAATTGTGGTGGTGATGGTGTTTGGAAAAGTAATAGTGAGGGTGATATCAGGATATGCTCCGCAACAAAGTAGGAAGGAAGAGGAGAAGGATAGGTTTTATGATGATGTTTCTGACGAGATTGGGCAAGCGGGGTTGGACGAGTTTGTGGTGTTGTTGGGTGATTTGAATGGTCATGTGGGGGCGGATGCAGACGGATATGAAAGTGTACATGGGGGATGGGAATATGGTATACGGAATGAGGAAGGGCGTAGAGTGTTGGAGTTGGCAGATGCACATAGCATGGTGGTTGGGAATACCTGGTTTACAAGGGAACCAGCGCGATTGATTACATATAGGTCAGGGGAGCATAGGTCGATGATAGACTATATATTGGTAAGGGCCAAACATAGGAAGTATGTGAAGAATGTGAAGGCAATACCTGGTATGCTGCAGCATAGTATGGTTGTGATGGATGTGACATCAAAAGAAATGGGGAGGAGGAAGAAGGATAAGTTTGTGGCAAAGAGAAAAACATGGAAGTTGCAGGATGCAAAGGTGAGGAAGGCATTTGAAGTGAAGGTGGCTGAAAATTGGGAGAGTGGTAAGGATGGAGATGTTTGGGAGAGATACAGGGACTGTGTGTTGGCTACGGCAGATAAAGTATGTGGATGGACAAAAGTGTAGGCATGGTGAGACGTGGTGGTTAGATGAAGATATAAAAAGAGTTTTGGAGGTCAAGAAGGAAAGGTTTATGGTATGGAGAAGGGACATGACAGAGGAAGCGAAGTTTGAGTATAGGAAGGCTAAAAAGGTTGCAAAACAGGCAGTGGCAACTGCAATGACGAAAGCATCAGATAGGTTAATGAAAGAAATGGAATTTGAAGTGAGTTCGAGGAAAATGTTCAAAGTAGCAGAGCAGTCAATGAGGGATAGGAAAGATGTTATAGGGAATGGATGTGTTTGGGATGGATCTGGCAAGTTGTGCATAGATGAGGAGGAAAAAGCTCAGGTGTGGAAAGCTCATATGGAAAGGTTGATGAATGAAGAGAATGAGTGGGATGGAGATGTGGAATCCGCGGTCACACACGGACCTATAGAGAAGGTGACGATGGAGGAAGTAGAGAAAGCAGTTAGAGAAATGAAACTAGGTAAGGCGACAGGGGTTTCGGAAGTGGCGCCAGAACATATAAAAGCGAGTGGGGTGATAGGAATTGAAGTTATGATGAGAATTGCTAACAGTATGTTTGATGATGAAGGTA
>NW_008705398.1:5372712-5373601 GCF_000326865.2 Helobdella robusta | reverse complement strand
GTTATAGGGAATGGATGTGTTTGGGATGGATCTGGCAAGTTGTGCATAGATGAGGAGGAAAAAGCTCAGGTGTGGAAAGCTCATATGGAAAGGTTGATGAATGAAGAGAATGAGTGGGATGGAGATGTGGAATCCGCGGTCACACACGGACCTATAGAGAAGGTGACGATGGAGGAAGTAGAGAAAGCAGTTAGAGAAATGAAACTAGGTAAGGCGACAGGGGTTTCGGAAGTGGCGGCAGAACATATAAAAGCGAGTGGGGTGATAGGAATTGAAGTTATGATGAGAATTGCTAACAGTATGTTTGATGATGAAGGTATACCTGAGGATTGGCGACACAGTGTGTTGGTGCCGTTGTATAAGGGCAAAGGAGATGTGAGAGATTGTGGGTCATATAGGGGTGTGAAATTGCTAGAGCACGGAAAGAAGGTAGTGGAGAGAGTGCTTGAGAGGAGGTTGAGAAATATGGTGACAGTTAATGAAATGCAGTGTGGGTTTATGCCTGGTAGAGGAACGGTGGATGCGTTGTTCACTGTTACTGTTGTTACTGTTAGCAATTCTCATCATAACTTCAATTCCTATCACCCCCCTCGCTTTTATATGTTCTGCCGCCACTTCCGAAACCCCTGTCGCCTTACCTAGTTTCATTTCAGTTCGAACTACAAACATATTAACGCCAAACATTCGGTAGAATTTATAAAATATTGTAAAGATTATTGTCTATTACCAATATATATATATATATATATATATATATATATATATATATATATATCATTGTATGTTTATATATATATTTATATATATCATTGTATATATATATATATATATATATATATATATATGTATATATATATATATATATATATATATATATATATATATATGT
>NW_008705398.1:5369448-5371220 GCF_000326865.2 Helobdella robusta | reverse complement strand
TAATTTATCATCCTTATTTAATATATTATTTTTTATTCAATATATTGTTTCAAATTTGCTATATCATTTCATGTTTGATATATCATTTTATAATTTAATACATGATACTCTATTTAATATACCATTTCTTCTATCATGTGACTAGTGATATATCATTCTCATGTCACTAGTGAACGTTATGTAGTAAGAGACATTGCTTAAACAGCTATGATACAACCAACCATCTAACATCATAATATATTGATTTAACTTTTTAATTTAATCATACGAGGGATATATTCTAGATTCTACTCAAAAAAAAAAACAGAAATGATTCATTTGAAAATCTCATGTGATTTTTTTTAACAAATCTTTTCTAACAGATACAACATATCAGTACAAAAAATAATAACACACACACACACACGCACAACATACAAATGACATACAGTTATATTAATTATAACCCTAACCCTAACCCATTTTATAATAATAATAAAAAATTTTAATTTAACAAAATGTAAGCAACAAACTTAATAAAGTATTAATAAAGTATTATAAGCCAAAAAAGAGCCTAAACTAAAAACCGACTTGCTGGTTGGATTCATCGAAGAAAACGGAGGTAACTTCACTGACAGGTTCAAATCTAATTGGATCATCAGAGAGATAGAGGCAGTGTCGTCGTTCTGATTTCAAACTCAGTAGAGAACTTGTTGGAGCTATGGTTACTGTTGTGGTTGTAGTTGCGTTTGCAGTACTTTTTGTGGTAGGAGTTAAAGCAATATTTGCTGTCGTAGCTGCAGTGGCAGCAGCAGTAGCAGTAGCAGTACTACATCCTACACCTGTTGTTGGTGGAGTTGTGGTGGTGGTACAAACGGTGGTCGATGCAGTAGTTAGTGTAGTTGTTGGGTCGAAGTTAGAGACGTTCGTATTACCAAAAAAAACTTCATGTTGCTTTTCTGTGGACTGCGGCGATTTGGAGTAGGACGACGAGAGAACGTCCACCAACGCAGAATTCATTTTAAATTTTAACAGTAGAAAATTGATTTATATGCATATACATAAGTTTGAATCAGTTAAATATTATCACTCAGTCCTTATTTCGTGATGGCCAAACAAAATAAAGCTAACTTCTGAAAACGAAGGCCGTCAACTCATTTAGGGAAATTTAAAGGACCTTTGTTTAGATTAAAAGTAAACTTTGATAGAACATAGGTTACGAATTTTTGCAAAAATTGACTTGTATTGCAAAGAACCCAGTCGGTCATGTTATAAAGAAATACTGTTTCCTTCTTACACATATGACTCAACACAAGCACACATACAACACACACATATATTTATATATATATATACATATAAACTTTATATTATAAAGTGTATATTATAGTAGTCTTTCTCTCTCTCTTTCTCTCTCTACAAACCCACACACACACACACATGTGTGAAGCTCAACATATACTATATTTGTATATAAAAAGCTCAACCGTGAAAAATAGAATTTTTGCAAAACATGATTTTTTTAAAAATAAATCTCGATGGATTATTTTTGAACGAAAAGCCACTATCAACTCAACAGTAACTTGAATCGTGATGTGTTAGGAAGGATGAAAGAAATAAGAACTGAAAGAAAGAAAGAAAAGAAACATTCACCTTACTGCATGGAATGAGAAAATTGCCCGGGAAAAAATACACGTGAGCCAAGCCGGCGCGTGTGTGTATGTATGTGTGTGTATGTGTGCGTGTGTGTGTAATATGTGTTCGTTTCATTGTATAGATGTATGAATGAACGA
>NW_008705398.1:5364592-5368286 GCF_000326865.2 Helobdella robusta | reverse complement strand
GCGCTTGAGAAGAATGCTTCAAAATTATGAATGATGATGAAAATGTCGTAAACTATTATTCACAAAGACATGGTTCATTTTTCTAAGAAAATTTATCGTTCATCCGTTCAGGTTCACTCCTTCATGTTCGGTTCATCCCTTCACCGTTTGTTTGTAACCAGAATATTCAATAACTTTAATTATTATTTCATTTAATTTATATTTTAATTAATTCATCAACCCATTCATTTAATTAACATTCGATTTTTCATTTATTCCATTTATCCTTCATTCATTCATTCATTCATCCATCCATTCCTTCCTTCATCAATCCATCCATCCATCCATTCATCCATTCATTCATTCATTCATTCATTCATTCATTCATTCATTCATTCATTCATTCATTCATTCATTCATTCATTCATTCATTCATTCATTCATTCATTCATTCATTCATTTATTCATTCATTCATTCATTCATTCATTCATTCATTCATTCATTCATTTATTCATTCATTCATTCATTCACTTTATAAGACAGAACGCACTGACTTGTGTGTCGTGTGCCGCCATAACAAAGTCATATTTCTTTATTTCACTGAGGACGGCCATTTTATCTCCAACATCATAACATAAACAACAACGTAAACAACAACAACGTAAACAACAACAACAACAACGTAAACAACAACAACAACGTTAAAAAAGTGACGACATCACAGCATCAACATCGCAACCGACACTTATAAACACTTATAAACATAAACAAACAATATAAACAAACAAAATCTCATCAACAAACAACATCAACAAAAACATCCACAACAAACAACATCCAAAATAACATCGACAACAACAATACAACACCCACAACAACATGTTTCAAAACAACAACAACAAACAACGTCAACAAAAGCATCTCCAACATTGACAAAAACATCAATGCAAAATAATTTTTTCACCAACTAAAAGAAAGACATTCAACTATCCCCAACAACAATAACAAATGCGACAATAACATAATATCAACAAAAACAATGACCACTTTGACAACAAAAACAACAGCAACAACAATAATATTAAAGTAAAAATTAAATTAGACTTAGACTACCATTCAATAAAAATACTTGCGGCATCAATGCAAATATCAACAACTTCAAAATTTAATTAACGCCACAACTGAACGTATATGATAGCTATGAAGGCAGCAGCAACAACACTATTCACACAACAACAACATTTACACAGCCACAACACGACAACAATGACGATGTTAACAAAGACTACAGAAACTCAAAAACTAAAACAAAAAAAAATAAAACAACAGCAACAATAACAGCAACAACAAAAATGGCAACTGCAACCAAAACAGCAACAAAAGTTACAACAACCCAAAAAAACAACTACAATAACAACTATAACATCAATAAAAGGCAAGAAAACAAACAACATCAACGACAGCAATGATTCAGGCAATCAAACAAATTAATAACAACAACAACATTGAAAATAGCAACCGAAACAAGCTGAGCAACGACAAGAATGACCCCTTGATATCATTAATTGTTGAAAATGTGACCTGGCATACGAAGCATTTATTCAAAAGACGACCTTCTTTTTAACGTTTGTCCTTCTCTACATGCTTCTTGCCGATGTGCTTGCCATGTATGCACCGTGCCATCATTTTACGTTGTAATGTATCTGCGTGTCTACGTCATCATTTTAGGTCGGTAGGCTGCCGTCGTTGTTGTCGCCATTGTGGTTGCTGTCGTTCCGTTGAAAATATTGTTGGTCGTGAAATTTTAATGCTTGCCACAACTGCCAGGCCAACTTGTACAATTGCTTAAGTACTTTTCCATACTTAGTGTCTATTTCAATATTTGCGCCATAACTGCTGCAAAATGCACATCCCGCAACGTATGTGGTGGTACGCGCCCGTATACAATACAATACAATACAATACAATACAATACAATACAATACAATACAATCTTTTATTCACTTCAATACGTATTTGAATTATGAAAGAATATACGCACACGCATCCACATCACTCATCGTGTGCAGTGCACGTACGCATGTATGCACACGCACACGTACAGCACCGTATCATATGCACAAGTCGCGTGATAGTGTTTAAGTTTCAGATGGACAGCATTCGAAGCAAGTGACTGTGCAGCAGTAGTTGTAATGGAGCGAAACATGACACAGCATCGTTTGAGCCAACTTGCCAATCAAATTGCATGCGTGTTTCGTAACTTTTTTTGCTGTGGCACAAATATTCGCATTTTTCATGTTGTTCGTCACAATTTTTGTAGCCAGAGCTTGCAAAAGGCGAACTCCAAAAAGCAGTCTGCCACGAAACTGAACATAAATAAAGATGGACGACCGATTGTGCAGAATGTGTGTGCATTTGTGTGCTTCTTTAAAAAACGTCCAGTTTAAAAAATAATTACATCAAGAAATATTATCAATGTGAACAAAAACGAACATCCATTTACGTACGTACGCTCAATCAAATTTGCATATTTTTATAACATAAATATGCATCAAAATTTGTGTGTACGTGTGTACGCACGCGTTCATATACATGCACAAACATGTTTGTATACCGACATACAAACATTAAAGTATTTAGGCAAAGTAAAAACAGAAGCCCAAAAGGATTGTGTACAGTCACCTAACTAACAGAAAAAAGATAACAAATTAATTGCTTTCGTGATAAATTATTAACTGCTTTCTGTCCAAATAAAAATATTATATTCTTTCATAATTTGGAAAATTAATTAAACTAAATCAAACAATTGTCAAATAGGAAAAAACAATCAAATTGCATCAGTTTTTATAAGTTTGTAGCCGTCAGACTTGATCTTCGAGTAAGAAAGGCATTGTTGAACATCGGTTGCATGCCTGTTTCACGTTTTGAGTCTAAATATCAAAGTACTATAGCTCTATATTTTTGTCAGCATTACCGGTAAATATAATAGAAAACATTTTTGTGTGCCTAATTTGCAGGCTCTTTGTTGTCCTGCAGCTTACTTGTGTGGCATTGGCTGACACATTTTTTTATTCAGTTTATAGAAAAAAGCAATAAATAAAATTTATATAAACTGTTTATTGGAAAAATTCCACCTTATCTTGAATCGATGGCTAACGTGGCCGAACGTTTTCAAATTGAATAAAACTTTTAAAAAATACCTTTGACATTTTAATATTAATGATAAATGACAAATATGGCTATTGCCTCAAACGGGTAAACAATATATTAAATAATTATAAATTAATTAATGGTACAACATTATGATAATATGGAATGGATGAATGGATTTTAATATGTTAATGATACCAATCGTTTGAAAGATTTTCTGAGAAATGTTGCTTAATCCATAATAGATTGATTAGATTTCATGAACACACCTGAAAATTTTATTGTTTTCATTCTTTCAATGATACTGTCATTAATTGATATTTCAAAGTGCGTTAAATTATTTGATATTTTCGGACCAAATATGAAATAAAACGTTCTTTTGAAATTGTTGGCCATTTCATTGGCAAAGCACCATTCAAAGATAAATGCAAACTCTTGGTTAATTAATTCATTAAACCCTTAAACATAGAAACTTTCAAATAAAATTGTCGTATCGTCTGCGTATAGAAAAAATTTGGCAAGTGTTGAAGATCTAAACAGTTCATTCAAGAACAAATGAAAAGA
>NW_008705398.1:5358860-5364198 GCF_000326865.2 Helobdella robusta | reverse complement strand
CTTTGATCTCTTTTAACAATACACATCGATATGCCGATATTATGCAGAAAAATATACATTCATTCATACATACATACATGCAAACAAACATGCACGCGCACACACACACACACACACAAACACACATACATATATATATATATACATACATACATAAACATACATAAACATACATGCTTATGTACACATACAAACAAAAAAAACAAAGTGACACACACACATACACATAGATACATACATACATACATACATACATACATACCTACATACCTACATACATACATACATACACATACACACACACACACACACATACATACATACATACATACATACATACATACATACATACACACATACGTACATATATGCACATAGACACATACAAACAAACTTACCTACACAAACACGCTCACACATACAAACGTACATGCAACCACATACATACAAACATAGATACACAAAAATACAGAACAGAAGCACATTTTGTTTCTCTATCGCACTGAGGTGTTAGGTTATATTTAATATTTTTAAATTTTCCTTGCTTCGCTTATTTATTGCCTTATGTATGCATTTATGCATGGATCTTTTTAGTTGCCTGTCTATCTCTATGTGGTATTTGCGATTGTGGCTCGTGTGACTTGTGATGCCACTACACCAACGTTAAATGTTAAAAAATGAATAAATTGAACTTCATATTATTTTTATAAAATATAAATTCTCATAAATAGAGTACAATAATTTATAAATAAATAGATATGATTAAAATTGAAACATTATGAAAATAATTAAAAATAATTATTTTAGAGCGCCAAGTGGATTTAAACGAACCCCTTCCACCATTGTTTGTCTCGTTGCCATGGTGGCTGATGCCAAAAATTAGTGGCGCCATGTTTAATTTCAAATATTAAAGCTCATTAATCGAGATATTATCATTGCTATTGCTATTGTTATTATTATTATTATTATTACCACCACCACCACCACCACCACCACTACTACTACTACTACTACTACTACTACTACTACTACTACTACTACTACTACCACTAACATTGTTATTGTTCAACTGTACTATTCAAATGTATTACCGTACATTTTATATTTAAATGTTTAGCTTCATTTGTATTTTTAAAAAATATCTTTTATATCATCTTATTTGGTGAGTCAATAAAACGGTGTTTCCATTTTTTAATTTTAATGTTGTTGTAGTTGTTATTGATGTCTTTAAATTGCAAGCGTAAGTTCAAAAAATAAATAAATCTACAAACAGATGTTCTATGGACACTGGCCACTGGCCATTGAAAGTTGTCTCGCAAGCGGCCGAGTGCGGCGATACAAGAACAACCTGAAAGACAACCTGAGGAAATGTGGACTCAACCCAAACTCCTTCTGTCATAATGCTCTTCGTCGTTTGGAGCGGAGAAGGAAATGCAAGACGGCGGTTGATGAATTTGGAAGAACTCGAATCGCTGCACTCGATGATAAAAGAAAACATCTTAAACGCAAGGCAGAAATGTCACGGAGCGTGGGTTTGTCGGTTTTGTTCAGCGTAAAATTGTTCAAGTGGGACCCGCTGGAAGTCAGGTGTAGCAGCAGCAAAAGACTTGTATGCAATAGGTATTAGCTGGACTACACTTGTAAAACCCAGGCCGCCAAATTTCACGAGAAGTTGAGCCTGTAACCAGCCATTTTCAGACAACTCAACATTGCAGATGGCTGAAAAACTCTTTTGCAAAGCGTTGCCAAAATCTCTCAAAGGAATTAAATTTGTAAAAGTGGAAGTGTGCAAAAAATAAATTAATTTTGGGATGCTGATCGTATTGCAAACTATAGTTACGGCGTCATGAGCAGAGATTTGAGTTAGTCTATTCAAGGCAAATAACAACTGTTGGAGTTTAGAACAGAAAATGAATTTTGAGAGTCCCCTAAAACTGAAGCACCCAAAAAGCTGAGCAACGAACTTGGAACAATAGGAACCTCAGCAAGGCTAGGAGGCATATCAAAGAAATCTTTAAAAAAGAATTCGCACTTTTTTGTATTTAATTCCAAACCGATGCTGGAAGCTCTGGTTTTTAACAAAAGTTTAATTTTTAGCTAGTCAATCGGAACCACAAGCTATGCTTATGTCGTCCAAATAGCCACAAGGATGCAAAGTTAGCGCAAATAGCAAAGGTCCGAATGGGTCACCATGTACACCTTCAGATGACTGAATACGTATTATGTATGTATGTATGTATGTATGTATGTATATATGTATGTATGTATGTATGTATGTATGTATGTATGTATGTATGTATGTATGTATGTATGTATGTATGTATGTATGTATGTATGTATGTATGTATGTGGCCCCCAAACGCGATGGTTTGCCGGTGGTGATCTGGGGGCTGAACTCCCCAGTTCTACAAAATGCCACCAAAGGCTTGTAGCGTGCGCGCTACGACCATCGAAGTCCTACTCCTTCCTGCACGTGGCGGGGGCTGCTACTAACTAACAGGAGAGGGCGAAGGCAAGTTACTGGCGCCTAAACCAGGTTCCGGGCGAATGGCGCTCGTAAGGAAATACCATCTAGGAGAAGGAAAACTCTGATTTCAAACCTCTGCAGCCTTGCAGCTATACCCACGCTTGGGAAAGGCCTGGGAGTAAACCCAGTTAAAAATCTAGCCAGGATAGTTGGCTACGAGGATAAAACTGCACCGCAGTTTCATCCAAACTTCTGCGTCCACACTGGTCGCTCGGCGTGTCTCAACTTGTTGTGCCTGCTGATACCGACCCCTGTGGAGGAAAGAGTGTAGCATGCCGCACAAACATGCTCCACTTAAATCAACCAGTGTGAAGGTGGTCTTGGTGGTCTGATGCTTGAATGGATGTGCAAACAAAGTCCTGCGGCGATTGGCGAGTGGCGACGGGCACAGGTAGAGGGTACTACTGGCAGTGTCTAGTCACAACACAACACACAGGCGGCCTTGGTGTGATGGTCGTTTGTTGCTGATGGCTACAGCAATTTTCGCATCCTGCCAGGGTGACAAAGCAGCCCTATTCAGGGATGCACTGCTTTCTCCAACCGGAGAGGGGACTACAAATCTGTCCTAAAAAAAGCTAGCCAATATGTTGCCGACCTTGTCAGCCTACCGCGGCTGACTGGATATCCTACTATGCGGTCAAAAGAAAAGTTACAGAAATCTGAAAACTGTGTTTGGTCCCCGCAGCTCCGGTAGTGTCCCGGTACTGTCTAAAGATGGTTAAACACTCATCAAGGATGGCCATAGAATCCTGGCTCGTTGGGCTGAACACTTCAACAGTGTGCTAAATCAAGAATTCCGGTTTGATGACTCAGTCCTTGCTGAGTTGTCTGACTGGAGCATTGCAGGTGATCTCGATGATCCCCCTAGCCTGTCTGAAGTGGAAAAAGCAATCACCCAAATGTCGAATGGAAAAGCTCCGGGTTTGGACGGGCTGCCGGCAGAACTCTTCAAATGTGGTGTCATCGAACTTAAAACCAGGATGGTGACAATGTTCCAAGACACGTGGGATAGGAAATCGGTTCCTCAAGATTTTAAGGATGCCCTTATCATTCACATATTCAAACGAAAAGGAAATCGTTCATGCTGTGATGATCACAGAGGCATTTCTCTGCTATCGATTTCTGGAAAAATATTGGCCCGCGTGATCGTCAACCGCCTAACCAAGTACGTAAATGATGTTGGTATCTTTCCAGAGGTTCAGTGTGGCTTTCGGGCTGGTCGTGGTACTATGGATATGATTTTTACTGCCAGACAACTTCAAGAAAAATGTCGTGAGCAACAACGCGAACTTTTCTTCGTCTTCATAGATTTAACAAAGGCGTTCGATTCCGTCAACCGTTCAGCGTTATGGAAATGTCTCAAAAAGATCGGTTGTCCTCCGATTTTAGTGTCGATTATTCACTCCTTCCATGAAGGCATGAGGGCAACCGTAGTTGAAAATGGTGATCGATCCCCGGACTTTGAGGTGACGAATGGTACCAAGCAGGGATGTGTCATGGCTCCCTTGCTGTTCAACATTTACTTCTCCCTAATGCTTCGAGTCGCCTTTCAACATTGTGTAGAGGGCATTCCAATCTGCTATCGCATGGATGGAGACGTTTTCAACATCAGACGCCTACAGACGAAGTCAAAAACACAAACCACAATAGTTCGCGACCTGCTCTTTGCGGATGACTGCGCTTTGGTTGCACATACACAAAGTGAAGTTCAGGCTCTGTTTAACTGTTTCTACACTACTGCAGAAAGGTTTGGACTCACAGTGAGCAGGAAGAAAACAGAGGTTCTGCACCAAAGCTATCCTATTTCGTCGGATTCTAAAGCCATCGTAACTATTGGTGGCTCGCAGTTGAACGCTGTGGATCGATTTTGTTACCTTGGTAGATACCTCTCCAACACTACTGCAATCGATGATAAAATTACGGTTAAGATTGCCAAGGCTGGTACTGCTTTTGGTGGTTTGAGTGGACGACTCTAGAAGGAACGGGATGTGTCGCTGGCTACTAAAATATCTGTCTATAAGGCAGTTGTGTTAACCACAATGTTGTATGGATGTGAGACATAGATTATCTATAGGCGCCATATACGTAGACTCGATCAGTTTCATATGAAATGTCTACGGGTTATCGCTAACGTTAAATGGGAGGATAGGGTGCCAAATACGACTGTATTGGAAATGTGTGGTATCTTGGGTATCGAGGCATTTTTGTTACAGGCACAGTTTCGTTGGGCGAGACACGTTATCCGCATGCCAGACACAAGAATTCCCAAGCAGGTGTTTTTCGGACAGCTGGCTTCTGGAGTTCGCATTGCAAGCAGTCTAGTTTGCAGATTTAAAGACAATCTGAAGGAAAACCTAAAAAAAGTCTGACTGGATTCTAAAACCTTGGGTGTCGTTGCGCTCGAGCGTTCACAGTGGAAGACACGCTCACAAGCGGCAGTTTCCGCCTTTGAGGAGGCGCGCATTGCAGCTCTAGTTGGAAAAAGAGAACGGCGTAAGCAGGTGGCCCGGAATGGTAACAGCACAGGGGTGTGGGTTTGCGGATCCTGTGGTCGTCGATGTTCATCAAGAACAGGCTTGTTCTCGCATCAATGACACAATTCGTCGAACGCGACGATGTATTCCATGTATGTATGTATGTATGTATGTATGTATGTATGTATGTATGTATGTATGTATGTATGTATGTATGTATGTATGTATGTATGTATGTATGTATGTATGTATGTATGTATGTATGTATGTATGTATGTATGTATGTATGTATGTATGTATGTATGTATGTATGTATGTATGCATGTATGTATGTATG
>NW_008705398.1:5338728-5357774 GCF_000326865.2 Helobdella robusta | reverse complement strand
AACCAAAACATGATGAGTGACACTGAACCGTCAAACATCAAGTAACAAATGAATTAACACTTTGATTTGTCGTTAATTGTATGTATATATGTATGTATGTGTGTGTGTACGTACGTATGTATGTATGTATGTATGCATGTATGTATGTATGTATGTATGTATGTATGTATGTATGTATGTATGTATGTATGTATGTATGTATGTATGTATGTATGTATGTATGTATGTATGTATGTATGTATGTATGTATGTATGTATGTATGTATGTATGTATGTACCTAGATACCAAACATTGTTATACATAAACCGTGAACCATCGTACTAACAACTAACACCTGTTTTGCTAACATAGTTGAGTTCGTTAACTTACTAACAACTAACATCTAACATGCCACTCATAGATCATTTGGGGAAAATTTTTATTATTTGCTGAAAAACTTTTGTACGAACATAGAACATTTCTGTTTAGGTGGCCATACTAGATGAATTTTTTATAAATTCTATTATGGTCATCCTGCTTTCTTTTAATTTTTAATTTTGAGAAGCAAATAAAATTTCGTTTCGTTTCGTTTCGTTTCGTTTCGTATGTATGTATGTATGTATGTATGTATGTATGTATGTATGTATGTATGAACCCATAATTGATTAGAACTATAGGGAAGTAATAATCATATCCGGGTTCAGCTTTAATCTATGTTAAACGCTTCGCACAGACAGGTATTTTAACGCTCCATCCTAAATACAGAAAGAACTATATTTTTGAAGTAAAATAGAAAAGGATTGCTTTACATAACTCTTATCTAATGGGTCACCCGATACTTCTACAATCCTGCTACAGAGTTCATTCAGAAAACTCTGAGTCTGAGCATCGGTTGGACCAAAGGTCTCAATGCAGACTGGCTGAAAAATTTTGCTTTCTGCAAGAGCCGCATATTTTGAATTTTTAAAGTCTGCGGCTCTTAAGGCAGCGGCACCCGCCTCCAGTGAGGTAAGATTAATGTACCTTTCAGCCATGGTGTGAGGGAACGTAACATCCCAAGCAAGGGAACGTCCCTTCGCACATGGTGAAATAGTATACCCATCGGGCCTGAGGCTACCTTCCTCCATAAGACCCGTGGGTTCTTTAATTGTGGGTATGTTTGCCCTCTGAAAGCACCTGACCAAAAAGTCGTTCATGGCCGAGTGTCGAGCCTGTATGTATGTATGTATGTATGTATGTATGTACATATGTATTTTATTTATGTATTTGTTTGTGATGTAATGGAGTGTATTTGTTAGTGTTGTAGAATTTTTTTACGATAGGCCATAACATATTTGTATAGTTTATGTTCTTCATATCCTCAACTGCAGAGCTACAGCAGTCCTGTCCTGATGTATGTCTTTAATGTCACTTTGTTTGTATCAGTTTGTGTGTTTTCTTCTTAGTTCCCGTGTGTTTGTGCAAGTCTTCATGTTTTCTTATTAGTTTGTGTGTGTTTGTTTGACCGTCTTTCTGAATACGATTTTATTAGTTTTGATTTTATATGCCGGTCATTATATGCGTATTTCTTGTGCAAAACACATACAAATACACATACAAAACGCACGTGTGTGTGTGTTTTGTTCAAGTTTGAATGTGTATGTGTGTGTGTGTGTGTGCACGCACGCGTGCTTTGTCGATTTCCGTATAGTTGAGTGTCTGTATGCTTTTTTTTTGATTCTATGTATCCGTTTTTTGATTTTATGTATCCATTTTTATTCACAATCATCGGTTTTTGCATTAATTTGTATAATTCTCTGTATGTTTTCACACGCATTAATGTTTTTTTATGTTTTGCAAAAAGTTTTTTTTATGTTTGTATGAGGTTGCTCCCGTTTTTATGTCTTTCTAATTATACACACCTATCTGTTTGTTTGTCAGTTTGCTTGTGTGTGCCGGTGTGTGTATATGTATATAAAAAGACGTTTTACATTGTTGTGTGTGTGCGTGTGTATGTATGTATGTGCAGTGTTTATATGTGTGTAGTGTTTGTGTGTTTGTTTGTGTGTGTGTGCGCGCATATATGATGTGATCGTAAATAAACATACATTCAAACATCCTGATAACGCGCATATGTTGAAACAAATAAAACACAATCATACATACACGCACATCTTTCCATAGCCACATACTGAATTCACATGCATACATATACGAACGCACACAAGCATACAGTGGCGACATAATACATACAAATGAATGCATGCATATGCTAAATAGCAGTATACATAACTGCAGATACAGGACATAACTGCAAATCATAAGTGGAGATAATGACTTTTTACAGGCATTTTATTGTGCATTTTTTGCCGAGCCCACAAAACGACTGAAGAAAATCGATAAAATCATAAGAAACATCACCCACTTACAAATATTCAGCACATTACAACACACA
The DNA here is from genome assembly GCF_000326865.2 of Helobdella robusta. Classification (NCBI taxonomy): domain Eukaryota; kingdom Metazoa; phylum Annelida; class Clitellata; order Rhynchobdellida; family Glossiphoniidae; genus Helobdella; species Helobdella robusta. The sequence continues at coordinate 5,355,360 of NW_008705398.1, read as the reverse complement.
CACATACATACACACACGCACACACACATACACTTACACACGCACACTGACATGCGTTTATTGTTATTTGTTAGTGTGTTTGCACTCAAATTATCTACATTTCATCATACACACAAAATTTTAGCCAAATAAATCATAAAAATGAGCACACACACACACACACGTGCACACGCACGCACACACACATACACAAATTAATACATCCATGCAACGTACTAACGAACAGCAGACGAAAAAAATAGGAACCAGCTGAAAAGCTCAAATGAAGCGCATCATAAATTGATTACTGCTCGTAAACAACAAACAAATGCTGCAATATTAATTACTACAATGAACATGCAACAACCCTCATAAGCATCATCGTCGTCGTCGTCACCCTCATTATCATCTTCATCATCACCATCACCGCCATTTTCATCGTCGTTACTTTTGTCTTATCTGATAAACGTTGGTTTTTTAACTACATTGTATTTTGTGGAGGCCATATTGAATCTGGAATGGGCTGAATAAAGGAAGGCTATAAAACAGGGATGTGATAATAAAGGGATGTGATAATAAAGGGATGTGACAAAATAGGAATATGAAAATGAGTGGGAGAATGCGACGTAATAGCCAGCCACGTGATGAAATGGGACTATGGCAATAAAGGATGTGGCAGGATAAGGATGATCAAAAATTAGGGATGAGACGGAGTTGGGATAAGATGAACTCACATCCGGCAGTCACATCTCGTCTGCCATCTCATTTTACGCTTGTGTAGTTTTTTAATCTTGCGGAACTGCTTTTGAAAATTTTTCAACGGCGTTCAAATGTTGTTGCTGTTGGTGTTGTTATTAATGTTACCGTTATGGAAGTTGTTCGTAGTTGTTTTTATGTTATTGTTTTCATACAAACTCAGTCTTTAAAAGTCGCACTTGTTAATGCGGTTGCTGTCAAAATGCTGATGCTTGCCTGGCTGACGGTAATTAACTTAGTTTTTGATGTCAGAGTGTGAGAATTATGATAGATATGGGAATTTAAGATTAATGTGAAAAATGAACAAGCCGTTCTTCAAACACACACACACACACACACACACACACACACACACACACACACACACACACACACACACACACACACACACACACACATACACACAACACACACACAACACACACACACACACGCAAATACACTATTCACACATGCACAACAAGACGCAAATACACTATTCGCACATGCACAACAAGAAACTCACGCAACCAGACACATGCACACACATACACACACACATACTTATACATATATAATGTATGTTATATTTATATATCACTATATATTCATGTTATATATATTTTAATTATATCCTTTTCCCTTGTCATATCAACATCATCGGTTCCCTTGCTTCATGTAAATATATAAACATCACATGCACACGTACACACGTATGCATAAAATGGTATGCACAAATACATGCACGCACGCACATAAATACCATGGTATGTACGTACAAATACTCACATACACACACACACATACACACACATACACACACACGCAAAAAACAAATACATACACGTACGATTATGTACGTGTAAGTGTTTTTGCAGTTTCTTGCAGACATACCAAGCAATCACATTGTGTTATACTTGGATATTTTTTTATGCATGTAGATTACACACGTATCTGATGTTATAAATATATACATACGTACATACATATACATACATATATGCCTCCATATATACATCTGTACATACATGATAAAGCTAGGATCATGGCAGTTCGGAGTGAGTTAGGCTCCGAATGGTTGAGAGCGGTCACTGTGGAGTGTCTTGTAGGTTGGGATCAGAAAGGCAAGCCCGACACTCTGCAATGAATGATTTTATAGTCAAAGTTTTTCAAAAAGCTGCCATTCCGGTAATAAAGGCCCAAAGACGCTCCTTATAGTGGGACGTAACTTTTACCCACACAATGGCCGTAAGATATATCGGTTTTACGTCAACAGAGGCTGGGACAGCTGCGATAGAAGCGTCGGACCAAAAATCAATAGAATATGCCACTTTAAATAAAAACACCAGAATATTTAAACTAGTATGCGTTAAAACATTTGGCCCAACTAATGGGCAAACACAAACATTCATCAATCAGTTAATAGCAAAAGCAATCCGGAAGACAAGCGCTACATAAAGCAATATACATCAATATTATTACAAAGATTTAATGCATTTTGTATTTTGAATGGAGCAACGAAGTTCCTTTTTGTGCAAGAACCCCAAACATAAATAAACTCATACATGTATAAAGACAGACAGACATAACAACAACAACGTAAACCACAACAACAACAACGCATAGACACTTTTATTGACTCTCGTTCTGCCTGCTTCCAGAGGTGCTGGAAGTAGGAAGGGAGCTGAAGGACCTGTTTACGTTTTTAATATTTTTATGACATTGTAAGAGTCAGAAGTAAAACGAAAGTTATTTTTACTTGGTTTGATGAGATGAATAGAAATGAGATGAAGAGAATTGAACTGAAAAAACTTTTTTAGTACTGGCTGGGTTGCTGTCGGATGAATGAATTTTGAGAAATAATCTTGGACGCAAAGTTGCACTTGTTCATGTCCGGCTGGCTGACACTGACGCAACAACAATTAAGTTGCACTGAAGATGGTATTTCAACATTTCTATTCAGAACGTGTGATTAAAATGCAATGAGGATAATGATGCTAATGATGATGATGATGCTGATGATGATGGTGCTGATGATAACACTGATGCTGATGATGATGATGATGACGTATGTGTTTCTAATGAAGACAGTTTTAAAAATCGAACTCAGACAGATAAGTGTTTAAATACCTTTATATTGTAGTTTGAAATAAAATAAATTATTTTTGTAGCGCTAACTACCTTCACTGAACAAACTCTCAAAAATAAAAAAAATATTTATTTAATCGCACCAAAAATTGTTAAGCCTTGAAGCTTTCAGTGTCCACCTGATCGGATTATAGGGCCATTTTCAGGTACTTTTACGATTCATCACGGGTTAAAAAAATTGAGAAGTTGCGATGTATGAAAATAAGTATTTGTTTCCTACCTACAATACACACATCAAATGGCAAATAAAAACTTCTCGTGTGTATGCATGTAATGTCTTGCCTGTCTAGCATTTAGTATTTCCTATTTTATGACAATACGTTCTAAAAAAAACTCTGCAGAAAATAACTCGATGCAAAATACCACCTTGATCATTTGGCTGATATTATTAATATATATTTAAACGATTTCTTAGAAAAAAAATTTTTAAATGTTTGCAAGATAAGTTATCAAAAAAATTATGAAAGTGTCAGACCATAGCCATAATCGAAACTTATCAATGATATTTATCTTCCAATCGATTAATTAAAATAAACAAGCTTTGGAAACCTTGAAATATTCATATCATACTTTTGTTTGTTTCGAAATCTTCTATTAAACTGTGAGTAGGAAAGAATTTAAAAAATTTTCTGCCACAAAAATGAGTAACGATTTTATTAGCTTCAACAGCAGAACTGCTGTCAAAGACGAAAGAGCAGCCGCACCAATCACTCAGTTCTGTAAAAATGTATCACTGCAGTAGTGCATCGCTACGGCTTTATCGATTTTAAACGCCTTGACGAGAAATAATTACGAAAAAAAACATTGAAACCAAAATCTAAGAAATGATGACAGATCTTTCATCTAAAATGGATGTCTCGTTTCTTTGTTTTTCGACTGTCCCGTCACAAAAAACTTGAAAATTTTTCATTTTCGTGTCACGTTGTTTAACGTTTTTGCTGATCCCTCATTAAATATTTTTTTATTAAGTAAGGACAATATGCTATTGCTTATGATGCTTACAAATTAAATAGGAAATAGTGGAGTTTGAGTTTGAATGATGAAGAATAACTTTTGTAACGTGCCCTTTAATAATTACAATTCGGTTATGAGGACTTTCAGTTTTTTAAATCTTGCGGTCCTTATCAATGGAAGAAAAAAAATTTAAGATGCGGGCATGTGCGTGAGACATGAGAAGTATAAATAGAATTAGGCCAAACAATTTGAAGTATTAAGGAGATGTTTATGAAGCATTTTGTGAACTATTTACTTTTTACTGATTTGATGTTAACTAATTTTAAAAAACAAATAAGACCACAGTAATGTACAAATGCATGAAAACAAATTTTCAAATGGAAGTATGAATGAATAAATTAATTAATGAATTAATAAACGAAGGAAGGAATGAAGGAATGAATGAATGAATGAATAAATGAATGAATGAATAAATAAATGAATGAATGAATACCGTACGCAATAAATGACCACGTTGATTTTTGATAACAACGTATTATAACCATATATAACCAAATCAATGCACATCAAAAATAAAAACTTGCAGCCCAAAGAGTTAGACCTTAAAAGATATATTTTAGTTTTCTCTGACTTGAAAGCCTGAATAATGCGTACTTATTCTCAATAAAAGTTAACAAACACTCGCAAACGCTTTGTTTTTTAATAGAAATAAATTGAAGAGCTGATGCTGTGATTGGTGTAACGATAAAACATTAGTTCGGGAACTCAAATTAGTTCGAACAAATCTCAAATGATTTCTGGTACACCTGATGCTCGAGTTTAAAAAATGCCCATTGAAATTAAAATTTAGGAAACAATAGACACGTTTAATTTGTTTTTTTATATTGACGGAGTTGATTGATTGACATTTGGTTGGAGTACATGCCCTAGTTATGATTTGCACTCTTATTTGCATCATTTTCATGTTGAGTTGTGATATTTTCTTTTTACATGAATGAACCTGCTTATAAATATGTTGTATCTAGCTCAACGAAGCTCTCTTACTAACTTACACCCACAAGAAAGTTGTTTCTACTACTGAACAGAAACAACGACTAGCAAGCGTAATAAATGAAGAGGTTCGAGCCTCATAAACTTTTTATAGCAACATAACTTGGGCGGGCATACATCAGGTCATAAATAAAGCAATCAACCTGATATGAAATGTCACACTGTTGCGATTTTTCCAGATGATAAACATCCACTGGCATTTTTTTAATTTTAGATTTTATTTCATCAATTTTTATAAAAAATTCTACTTTTCAAAAATAAAATCCATATTTAATCGGAAATTTTTTTATTAGTGATCGACTTATAGATAGCCTAACTTGCGAGATTTTAAAGAGTTCTTTGACGGGAAGACATTTTAATTATGTCCTCAGTCAATACTACCAGCTCTCTTTTTTATATACCGCAGACATTCAGAATAAACTTTTGAATAAAAATTCAGTATAAAATTAACGATAATTAAAATTATATGGGGAAATTTGAAATTTCTTTTCAACAATCAATTTGACTCAGTTATTTATTTATAAATTTTAATTTTTGATTAACTTTCTAAATTATACAAGCCATTCCATTTTAATATGAAAGTTTAAAGTTTAATTTCGTTATGTTTATCCCGCCCTCCCTATCAAATATGTCCTGTCCGTGTCGAACCGGCAAATAAAGGATTGGATTGAACGGTACATATCCATAAATAGGCACATACATGGGTGTATACACGTAGGAATCTTTGTAAGGTATATACAAAGTAAGGTATATACAAATCAAATCCACAGTACTAGAGCAGGCATTAAAATATTTTTCTTATCTATAGATGTATGTACGAATGTGCATAAGGATTTTATTTTTATTCATGCATGCATAATATGAATTGTATATATTAGCGTGTATGGATTTAGTGTGTATGTATGTATGTATGTGTGTGTGTGTGTGTGTATGTGTGTGTGTTTGTATGTATGTGTGTGTGTGTGTATGTATGTATGGATGGATGAATGGATGTATGTATGAATGTATGTATGTTGTATATGCAAATATGTATATTTTTTATCAGTCGAGATCTGCGCATATGTTTGTGTATTTGTATAAATATATGTATAAAGTGTGTGACTATATGTGTATGTATATACCATAAGTGCATATGAATATATATCACATGTATATGTAAATTATATCTATATATCTTATTTTTTTATTATGTGAGCATATGTATGCGTGTATCTATGCATGCATGCATGCATGCGTGAATGTGTGAATTCATGCAAGCATGATCAGACCACTTTAATATGTTGCATGGTTAGAGAGAAAATTTCTTTGTTGTAATTTTTTAACATCTTCTTCCTGGCCATCCCATAAGAAGCCACGGACTGGAAGCATTAGAAAGATAGAAACACGAAGGATGCTATCTGCTCTCTTGTCATCATCACATCAACATCACATTGTTGCTGTGATGTTATTATAGTGTAATAATTCACATTGACTTTGGTGATACTGAGTAGTAGTCTAGTATCATTACATTGTTAGTCACAGTAGTATTTTTGCTATGCTGGATATTGCAATGGTTATAATAACAAATGTTATTTATTATATTATAATGTTATATATTTGGTTGCGATGTAATTATAACACACTGGCTTTATATAACGTATATAACTTTGTATGATATATATTAACGTTATTTAATGGGTATATATTGTGCTATTAATGCTGAATGCTACTGAAATTCATTCAAATGTTACTGAAATGTTACATCTCTTGTGTTGGTGATGTTTAATTAAGTCTAACGCACTCTAATTAATTATTTAAATGTTTTTTGATTAATTATCGTAATAAACTTTAAAATATAAACAAATAAATTATTTAATAAATAAATTAATAAATTGATTAATATATATTAAAAATAATGAAATTAAAAGAAATATTTTCACATTAAGTTGATTTGTTACTCAGTAAACTGGTTGGTTGCCTGTTTTGTCTGTGTATCGATGGATTTGAGCAAAAGCATTTGTGTGCATGTGCGTGTACAAAAATATGGATGTACGTGAAAGCGTATTGATGAGTTTTCGTTCATTCGTTCACTAATGTGAACATATATGTGTGTGTGTGTTAAAACCAAAACATGATGAGTGACACTGAACCGTCAAACATTAAGTAACAAATGGATTAACACTTTGATTTGTCGTTAATTGCACATGTCGGCATTCAGTTGGATATTTTCAAGCACACAGACACGCAGGAACCGCTGCAACAAGCACGAAATGTGGTTAGTTGCGAAAAACAGTTCCCTGCTGTCGCCTGATCTGACGCTGATCATTTTACATATTGCCTTAAGAAATTTAAGGGTGTTGGGGTCCATCGGGCCGAGAACCTCGATACATATTGGCAGGAATTCCATTGAGGGGAGGGCGTTCCCATATTTTTTCATTTACTCGTCCGCTGTCCTGGACGCGGCCAAACCGCATTCTTTACTTGTCAGGTTTACATATCGTTCGGCGAGGGTGCCAGGGACCGTAACATCCCACGCCAAACATCTGCCGGCTCTCCAAGGTATTAGTGTGCCATCATGCGCAGAAATGCCGATGGTTCCTTGAGAACCGGGATTGAAGCCTTGGAGAAGAGCCGACAAATGTATTCGTTTAGCGCTGAGTGACGTAGTTAACGGCTCCCACCCAGGCGACAAACCAAACCGTGGTGCCCAAACTCGTCCGCCCCAGCGCCACATCGGCACGTGTATTTATTCTGAATGACCAGGCCAAGTCTGAAGCCAATGGCAAATCTCACAGACCCGTCGTCAAGCCTGGTGCCCACAGAGGTGTTGGGCCACGATCTCAACCACCCACAGCTGGCAACGCTGGACATGGCCAACAAACGAGCGGTGGAAAAGTCGTCGCCGCATGAAGACAACAAATTTTGAAAGATCTTTTATATTCTTTGTTCAAAATTTGGACGTGCGTACGGTCCCCCGGGGCGGACACTGGGGGAAGGATATCGCGGCAACGAAAAAACCGGTGGAGCAGGGAAGACTGTAGGTCGAGAGTGGCAGCGGCAGAAGAATTATAAACAACGGGAGCCAGCTGAACCACGCTAAGCAACCCCAGCCCACCAAATCGCACCGGCAGCTGTGTGTGTGTACGTGTCTATTGTAACTATTTGTATGTACGTGTTTGAGTGTGTATGTGTGTGTGTGTGTTTGTGTAAATGTATGTGTATGTTTGTGTATACACGTGTGTATGTGTGTAAGTAGTGTATGCTGGTGTATGAGTATTTCATTACAAAATTTTCAGCGTTGAACTTGTTGTCTATATGCTAATATCTGAGTCAGTGTGACATGGTTGTTGATGCTTTGTTTGATGTTGTTGTTGTTATTGCTGGTGCTGTTTTTGTTAGTGTTGTTGCTGGTGTGGATGGAGTTACGGATGTTAGTAATATCACTGTAGTTGATGTTGTTGTTGTTGCTGTAATTGATGTTGTTGTTGTTGCTGTTGTTGCTATTGTTGTTGATCTTGTTGTTGCTTTTGTTTCGATGTAATTCTTGACACTGCACATGACGTCATCACCGTGTTTGTTCGGTTCGTGCCAATTTATTGGTCCATTTAATGTTTACATTTTTTTCTTATGGCGTGTTTGTGTCATTTTGGTGCTATATATCACGTGATTATATCATTTCATTGGTGACGTCATTTCAATGTTGATGATGTAATTAACAATATTATAACCAATCACATCATATAAAGTACTTAATCATAAATAAATAAATAAAAGAGTATATATATATATATATATATACATATATATATATATATATATATATATATATATATACCGGGATGTTAAGGGACATATATTTTTTGTTAAAGACGCCTCCATCTTATTTCTTCCTTATCAATTGGGACATCACAAATCAATAACAGCATCCATTCATTCATTCATTCGTTCTTCATTCATTCGTTTGTTCGTTTGTTCGTTCATTCATTTATTCATTCATTCATTCACTCATTCATTCATTCATTTATTCAGTCAGTCTGTCTATCATTTAGTCGTCATTCATTCAGTCATTCATTTATTTGGTAGTTCAATTTTATTCGATTGTTTGTTCTTTCAATCACACATTCATTCACTAATTCATTCATTCACTTGTTCAGTTACTCATTCGATTTTTTTCTTTCATCCATACATGCATTCATTCATTTTCTACCATCTATTCATTTTGATTCATTCATTCATTTCTGTCGTCCGTCCGATTCTTCCTTTTTTCATTGACACCTTCTTCCCATCCATTGAGTTCTACTCCTTTTTCATTCATTCTGTAAATAATTTATCGATAGGTCGTTTCGCTAATTCACTCCCTCATTTATTTCTACATTTGTTAATTTATTCATTCATTCGTTCGTTCGTTTATTCATTTGTTTATTCATTCGTTCTTTCGTTCATTCATTCATTCGTTTATTCATTCATTCATTCATTCATTCATTCGTTCGTTCGTTCGTTCGTTCATTTGTTTATTCGTTCATTCATTCAATTTGATAGTTCATCCATTTGTTTGCACTTTCAGCCATACGGTCATTCGCTAATTAATTAATTCATTTACTCATACATTCATTCATTCATACATTTTTTCTTTCATTCGTTTACTATTTTATTCATTCATTTATTCGTACATTCATTTATACACCCATTCATTTACTTATCCATTTATTAAGTCATTTATTTATTGCGTGTTCGTTCCTTCGTTTATTCATTCATTCATTTTTTTTCATTCATTCGTTCCTTCCTTTGTTTATTCATTCATTCATTCGTTCTTTCATTCATTCATTCGTTCGTTCGTTCGTTTGTTCGTTCGTTCTTTCCTTCGTTCATTCATTCATTCATTCATTCATTCATTCATTCATTCATTCATTCATTCATTCATTCACTCACTCACTCACTCACTCACTCACTCACTCACTCACTCACTCATTCATTCATTCATTCATTCATTCATTCATTCATTCATTCGGTCATTTTTTTTCTTTCATTCATTCATCCATTTATTTATTCATTTATTCATTCTTCCTTTCATTCGTTCATTCATTTATTTACTCATCCACCCATCCATCTATCTTTGTGAGCATTAGCAGTGATGACCTCCATTGTACGTTTGCGAGATGGAAAGATGAAAATAAAATATGAATGAATGAATAAAAAAAATGGAAAGTGGTGATGATGGTGATGATGGCGGAAGTGGTGATAATAAGGATAAAAAATTATTATCTATCACACTACTGTTAAGATGATGGAAAAAATGACGATTGTGATGGCAGTAAATTGAAGATAATGATGACGATGATGATGGTGTTGCTGATGATGATGATGAAGAAAAAGAAGAAGATGATGATGATGATGAGGATGACGATGTTGTTGTTGGTGAAGATGATGATAAAGAAAAAGAAGATTATGATGATATCAGGGATGAAGAAGAAGGTGATGATGATGATGATGAAGATGAAGAAGATGATGGCGACGATGACGATGTTGTTGATGATATTATGATGATATTAGTGATGACCATACTCTCGATGATTATAAAAAACGATGAAGTTGATTATGCTTGAATGATGATTAAGATGGTGATAGAGAAGAAGAAGAGGATAATGGTAATGATGATGATGATGATGATGACGACGATGATGACGATGATGACGACGACGATAATGATAATGATGACGATGAAGATGACGATGATAGCAATTAAGATGATGATAATAGCGAAGAAAAAAAAGAAAATGACGACGACGATGATGATGATGATGATGATAAAGATTATGATAGCGATAAAGATGGCTATGACAAGGATGATGACGTATTTGATATGTAGATTAGATAGATGAATAAAAGTATGGAGAAATGAACAGAAAGTGGAGTGCGGTTGTGCCGGGATGCTATTCATGTGAATGATGTCTGGAGATGCTAGCAATACACCATGTTTGCCATCAATAATCCCCAGCCTAGTCCTCGTTCGATAACAATGTAACCATTATCATCATTCTATTATCATCATCTTCTTCGTTATCATTTTTATCATCACCTTTTTATCTTCCTTCTCATCGTCGGTTTCATCTCCATCACCAGCTGTATCTTCATCGTCATCGTCGTCGTCATTATCATCATCATCATCATCGTCGTTACCATCAACAACAACAACAACAGCAACATCATTTCCTTGTCGTCGTAGTTTTGCAGTACTGTGGCGATACATTTTCATCATCATTAATAATACGATGATTATTATTATTATTATTATTATTATTATTATTATTATTATTATCATCATCAAATCTTCATCTTCATTTTCGTCATCTCCGCCCGAGTAGTTTGTTGTATTCATTGCTGCGATGTATAGTCATTGATGTAGTGTATAATTTCTTTTACCAGGTCACTATCAACTTCCTCATCACTTGCTATCATCACTCACTATCATCACTCACTATCATCACTCACTATCATCATCATCCTTATAAGTAGCATAATTTTTATCACCATCGTCATTTTCACCTCTGCCATGGTCGTCATCGTTCGTTATCATCATTATCACTATCTTCTATAACGTGATGGAAGCGTCCGTTTTGAATAGCCTGATGTATAAATGATGACTACGACGATGATGAAGACGACGATGATGATGAGGACGACTACGATGTTGGCCGGTAGATTGACTTGCTCGTGAGAAAAAAACAAATCCAATATGATGAAAATGAAACTGATGTTAATCAGGCGATGTTTGAATACTAAAAATTAAATGATTCAGTTGAGAATGAGAATGATGAGAACGATGATGAAAATGATGATGACGATGATGATGGCAAAGATGATGACGAAAATGATGACGATGACGACGATGATGGCATAGAGGATGACGATGGTGATGATGGTGAGAACAGCGATGAGGATGATGATGACAACAATGATGGTAACGGTGACAATGATGACAACGGAGACAAAAAAAATGAGCATTATGACAAAATCGGTGACGACATTTATGATGGCAATGATGCCATGACGATGACGGCGTCATGACGACAAGGACGTCACGATGACGTCGACGCGTAGAATGAGCGGATCATTTATTCAGCGTAACGTGTATGAAGATGAGCAGCACTGAACGATAATTTACACATACATGAACAAGCCCTTTAAAATTTCGCCTCTACAAAAACTTTCCGCTTTTATAAATGATCATTCTTGCAGTTGGGGCTGTTGTTGTGGCTGTTGTTGTGGCTGGTTGTGGTCGGTTGTGGTCAGTTGTGGTTGGTTTTTTTTTATTAATTTGTTATATTTTATATGAAAATGTTTCGTAGTGTTTTTACTGTAGTTGTTTTCATTGTGATGTTGTTTGTTGTGAGGAGTTCTAATTGATGTTCATGTTTGCGGATGTTGTTGCTATCATCCTTGGCGTTGTTGTTGGTTGCCACTAATCATTAGTGTTCTTCTATCTTCTTCTATCTAGTTTGTCTGTGTATCCATTTGTGTTGTTGGTTAAAACGTTCTTTGGGAGTGTTTGTTCGTGATTCACTAGTGTTGCTGTTTTGTCACAACTCAATGTATTGGTTGTTGTAATGTAATGTAATATAATGTAAACACCTTAAAGACTTGTTTATAATAAAAACATATCGACACACACACACACAAAACATTTCTAATAAAACAGCAAAGAACATTCGAGCAATCATCTTGAAAAACATACCGCCTGAAACCATACAGAAAATTGTAATAACTTTTAAATTGAAACTAAGAGAAATAAAAAATAGAACAGGCAGTAGGAAACTTTTTTTAAAAAAATGTTACAAAAAACACTAAATAAAATTTTATTAATTTTTGAATGTAAAAAAATGTGCTGGCGATGGATCGGCGAAGCGATCGAAGGAGCCAAAAAATGGAAGTCATCCACGAGTGATAATTTATATCTTCATACCGGCTGTAAAATTTCTTTGTATTAAATTAAATTTTTAAAGCCTCAATATGACTTTGCATTTTGCTGTCCCATAAATTCGTTGCGCCGGCCCCCTTACATCTACAACATCTGCTATTCTTCTTATTCTGTGCTTTATGTTTTGTTGCCGTTGCTGTTGTTGTTGTTGCTGCTGATATTGTTGTTGTTGTGTTGTTATTCATGTTTCGTTGTTTATGATTTTTTGTTGTTGTCGTTGTAGTTATCGTTGTAGTAGTAGTAGTAGTAGTAGTAGTAGTAGTAGTAGTAGTAGTAGTAGTAGTAGTAGTTGTTGTTGTTGTCGTCGATAGTTTTGTGTCGTTGTTTTTTTTTATATTCAGTTTATAAATTTGTCATTGTTTTAAATGTTTTTGTTCATTTTGTTATCTCTATTATTGTGAAAATTTGATTTGTTGATAGTTTAGCAACATTAGTAACATTGCGACCCTGAAGACATTATAACATTAATGATGTTGTTTTAACCGGTGTTGCTGCAAGAGACACATACAACTAACAACACATACCTTGACGATGTAACACAATGACGTCACATCTTCATAATGATACTTTTAGCAATTTTTTAATTTGAAATTTACGCTGTGAGAGAAAATATTCCTCTTAATTAGCTTCCAAAAATGAGACTGACGAACGTGAAAAAAGCACATAACTTGGAGAAGGGCATGCAAGCGGACGGAGCTGGAAAAAATAAATGAAAGAGTGAAATATAACTTTGGAAAAATTGCACCGTTGGGATTGAATATTTTTAAAAACCTTGAAAACATTATTAAGTAAAATAAAAATAATAATTTAACAGTAAATAAATTAGCTATAAATAAAAAATTATCGCTGTTTTAAGCACTGTATGAAATATTATTTAAGATGCTTTTTAGAACGTAGCTAAGATTATCGCGACTGATATTTTACAAAAATATTGTTGAGAATATTATTTGGAGTAATTTTGAAACATTTTCATGTTGATCAAGTTGTTGTTGTCGTTGTCGTTGTTGGTGATAATAAAGATGCGATGTAATATAATTGACGTTGTTTTGTTGTTGTTGATGATGATGATGAAGTTGTTGTTGATGATGATGATGTTGAAGTTGTTGTTGTTGTTGTTGTTGTTGATGATGATGATGATTAAGTTGTTGTTGTTGTTGATGATGATGGTGACGATGATTTTGAAGGTCAGTGCATTATTGTACTACTCATAGAACATAAAGAGTCTGGATAACTTGAATTCAATTTAATTTTTATCGATGTGTTTATAATGGATCTGCTTTTTCCCTCTTTGGAATTAATTTGACTTTACTGCTGGAGTTGGTTGCATGACATTCCGCAAACTTACAATGCATGACACGCCATCTTGTACATTACTTCTTATTGTTTATCGCTATTTATTGTTATTTATTGCTAATGTCGCTATTTTTGGTTAGTTGTTATTTGTTGCAAAACCAAATGCTTCATGTTACAATGTTACATACATGGTGTTACAGAAATTCTAGACTATGACAGCCATTATTATTATTATTATTAGATTATTTATATATAAATAAGCCATATACATAGATGTATACATAGAGAATGTTATATGGATGTATACATGCCAACACACAGCCACACAGTTGTTACACAACAATTGTTATACAGTTCTGCACAAAACCACACGCTGCTTCATAACGTCACAAAATATTGTAAACCAACTTGAAATATCTTTGTTGCCCGTTCCTTCGTTTAGTGTTGGTATCTTTTTCTCATTATATCGCAAGGCAGAAACTTTCTGTTTACTGTTCCTACTTTTGCCAGGTGCTCAAAACCAGCAAGCAGAACTCTCGGATTGGACAGTCGAAGAGGTCGTGCGGTCCAGTGTTGTCTTATGGACAGTGTGAAGGAGCACTGAGAAGACATTGATAGATAAATATCCACTGCACGAAGAACCTTTGCATCGTAAGAGAAAGAGTAAAATTCAAAGTTTGAATATTAGGAACTTGTACAGTAGATTGTTGAATATGCATGCAAAAAACCTTAACAGAAATAAAAGAGCGCGGGTTGGAAGCGTTTTCAATGGGATCCCAACTGGAGTGTTTTTGGGAATTAGTTGAAAAAATAATAATGTCACATAAAGTAACTGAAAATGATGAAAAATGATGAAAATGATGAAAATGATGAAAAATGAAGAAAATGATGAAAAATGATGAAAATGATGAAAAATGATGAAAATGATGAAAAATGATGAAAATGATGAAAAATGATGAAAACTTTTGGAGGGAACATGTTGAGGTGATGTTGCAGACTATTAGTAGATTGAAACTGTTTTAGCTAGGAAGGGAACTGAATGCTGAAGGTTGGAAAACTTCCCATCAAATGAGTGGGTAACAATTTAAAATGAGCCGAAGCTAGAGTATTGAAGTTGAACAAGACAAAGAAAGATTTTTGAAAGGAAGAAAAAAATGTGAACGCTATCGGGATGGACGGTCCCCTGTGGGATCAGAAAGGATCACCTTTTGATTGATTGTTGAAGTTTTTCACGAGGTTGCAACGCAACATTCAACAACGCAACAAAGTGTTGCACAACATCTTACACACACCTCGTTAATAATACGACACCATATCAACGTCAAAAACATTACATGCCGTTACCATGGTTACAAACTATTGCAAAATATCACAGCATCGCGTGAGGTTGCGCAACAGTACATGTTGTTGCGCAACAGCACATGTTGTTGCGCAACAACGTCATGCAACACATTTCCATTATTAAACTAAGTTAGACACAATTAGCCAGATTAGGCAGCACTGGACAGCCGGGCACGTCACATGTTGCTGTACGCATGCATGCCCTCTCATTCTTCGCTTCATTTGCCTACGTGGGCCATATTTTATTATTAATTTCCAACATCATCATTACCATCATCACCATCACCACCATCGTGATTTTTAAAATCACCATCACCGTTATCATCACCATCGTCATTACCATCATCATCATCACCATCATCATCAGCAGCATCAACAGCAACAAATTCAGAGTCGAGAGTAACGCAATCGTCATCATCACCGACGTCAACAACATCATCATTCTTATACTTTTTTTTCATCCCATCAGTTCATCGGAAAGTGGAAGTGCGAAAGATATTTGTGATCTGAATTTCAAATTTCATTAACCACATTGACAATTCCGCTGCTCTTTCGAGAAGAATAACATCAATGGCTGTATCAATGTATGTACGAATGAATGTGCACGCGCGTGTGTGTATGTGTATACATGCTTGTGCGTATGTATATATATGTATGTATGCATGTGTGTGTGTGATTGTATGCATGCATATATGTGTGCGTGTGTGTACATGTGTGTATATGTATGTATGTATGCAAGTGTGTGTGTGTTTGTGTATGTGTGTATATAGTACGTTTCAATGTTTAGGTATTGACACACCATGGAATCACACACGCACACTTACACACACACACACACACACACACACACACACACACATGTATATATATATATATATATATGTTGGTAATAGACCATAATTTTTACAATATTCTATAAATTCTACCGAATGTTTGGCGTTAATATGTTTGTAGTTCGTTTTTTCGATTTTTCTCAACTAAAGTTTTTTGGTGAACGTTTAGTTTATTAAAATTCAAAATAAACTTATTTTTCGAATTCATGCTGCAAATAAGGCCATATTTCGATTCCGAATGAATCGTCATCAGTGCTCCTTGCTGTATATATAGGGAAATATTGAAATATCAAAGTTCAATTTTACAACACCAAAGTTAATTTTTACAACGTCAAAGTTCATCTG
>NW_008705398.1:5337046-5337442 GCF_000326865.2 Helobdella robusta | reverse complement strand
TTGTAAATATATATATATATATATATATATATATATATATATGTATGTATGTATTAATATTTGTATTGATATATATTGATATATTTGGAATGGAATGTTGCGTTTACATATATATATATATATATATATATATATATATATATATATATATATATATATATATAATTGTATTCGATAATGTTGTATGAAAATAAACGCACAAATTTAAAATATCATGGAGAGAGAGAGAGAGAGAGAGAGAGAGAGAAATGCTGATGATGGTGGTAATGGAGAGAAATAAATGAGAAAATGTGAAATAATAAGAAAAGAGATGTGGATGTTTGGAGAGGGGCGTGCATTAAAGATGTCAAATCACTGCTGTACCTATGTATTAATCGTGTTGGACATGACTAAATT
>NW_008705398.1:5313196-5331619 GCF_000326865.2 Helobdella robusta | reverse complement strand
TTGAGATGATGACGATGATGAGTATGGTGATCGTGAAGATGGTGGTGGTTATGTCAATATAGAAAAAAATTCTTGAAAAGGTGAAAAAAGAATTCATGAAGAAAAAGATTTGAAAGCGGGTGATGTTAAGGACAAAATGATGATTCGGATGATGACGCAAATATAATTAATGGCGCTGATGATGTTGTTGTTGATGTTGTTGATGATGTTGATGATGATGATGACGATGTTGTTAATGATGATGTTGATGTTGATGGAAAAGTGGCGAATGATGAAGATTACAATAACGCTTTTGGTGATGACAATTCAAATGGTGATAGATTGTTGACGATGATTGATGATGATGATGTTGATTGATGTTGATGATGATGATTGATGATGATGATGATAAAAATGAAGATACAGTGGACGCTGTTTGGAATGAGTGAATAACGCCTTAATATTTGCGCGAGAATTTGTTTATGCGCGCGTTTTTGTGATTTTCCACTCAAATGTGCGTTCGTGTTGCGTGTCTGTATGTGTGTGTATCTCATATACAATGAGCACATGCGTGTTTGTTGTGTGTGTATCTCATGTACAATGAGCACATGCGTGTTTGTTGTGTGACTGTCTAATGTAGACGAATGCGCCTTTGTCTTGGATGATATGTGGCAATCGGTCCATTTCGTAATGTTGTAGGTTAAAGTCAGGGATCGATACATTCATGTTGTTGGCAGATCAATAACACAACCGCGCGTGCACGCACTATCAATCAATCAGTGCATACGCACTTAATATGCATGCATGCACGCGTTCTTAGTACGCGTACACGAAATTTGCATACACACGTACATGATGCGTTCATCAAAACAAACAACTTTATATTAATAGGCCTGCAAGCGTGTGTTATTGAACATTGATGCACAGACGCACAGAATATGGAGTGATGTTTGGATGCATGCACAAACAACACAACGGTACACATACCTGTACACATTAATTAATATGCAGCCACCCACGCATTCAAACGCCTTCCTTTATTTACAAATTAATTTCTAAAAATTTCATCTTTAAATATCAAACAGACGATTACTTGCGAGACAAGAAGAAGGCCGTTGGTTAAAAAATTATTGAAGCGTATGTAAGGGAGAGCTCATAAAAAGTGAAGGAGGCATTAATTATGCCCATGCGGTGCTCGGATGAGAGAAGTTTTTGCAGAAATAAATACGAACCTCCACAAAAATATCATAAGCACGCTCTTGCCGACATAAATATCTCCATTGTACATGCAAATAAATAAACACACTCTCTCTCAAATATAATAAATAAATACGCAAATAAATACAGTATAATATAGTCGAGAGCATAAGCAAACACGAGAATAGAATGATTCTATGTGGACTTGACACGTTCAAACCGAATTTAAAAATAATCTTCTACACGTCCTAAAAAAAGCGTAGAAAATGAAGTTTTTCACTGTTTTGACATTTTGAACGTGGATAGCTCACAAAATTGAAAGCGTATTCAGACTAAATTCTGCATTTTTAAACAAACTTTTCGATAGTTTTCTTCATTGAATATTCAAATATGCTTTTTTCTTTTTTATCTTTGTTTTCTTTTCTTTCAGGTCTATTTAGTTTTATTTTATTCTATTTTTTGTATTTTTTCATAATTGTTGGTTCTACAAACTTTAGATTGAGTTCAGTTGAATTTTTTAAAATTTGGCTATACAGATTTAATTGGTTGATTGATTGAAGACTGCACAAGCTTTCAAAATCGAATTTTTTTCAAAATCTTTCAATTTTTAATTTTTTTGTGATTTTTGAGCTACACTTTGAAAGAAACAAAATTTTCAATAAGTTGAAATTTAAAAATAAAAGTAAGTCATTATATTTTATTCTCACATTTTGTCTTTTAAAAGTTGAAAAAATTCAGTAAGATATGCTGATGTCAATACGATATGTTGGCTAATTGATGAGGTGGGATGTCTTACAAGGGTAGAAGTTTTTAAAAAGTACACACTTGAAAATTGCAGGACAGTGTCTCAGAAATTGTTACAACGTGGTAAATAACTAAATATTTGAAACGTTTTATGAATCTCTGTAGGCAGAGCAAAATAGATCAACTGATCTGCTGCTGTTGGGCTGAAGATTGCAAGGGTTGAGTTTAGTGTCAAATTGTGTTTAACCTATAAAACGCAAAAAATTTCTTACTCACTAGTTGGAGGAAATATTTCAAAAAACGTAAAATTTCGTAAAAATCTGAAATGAAAAGATGAATTGTGAAAAATCGAAATAAGACCTTATCGGCTTGATGAATTCGGATAACAGCAGTTTCATTAAATTTTCATGATGAATTTAAATAATTTTATTTTCAACAAATTGAACAATTTTCAGAAAATTCTAGGAAGGCAAATTGAAAAGACAAACTTTAAATTGATAAATGCCAACAATTTGGTAGAATTCATACAAGGCTATATATAAATATATATATATATATATATAATATATATATATATATATATATAAATGAATGAATATTTTGTATTTATACCAGGAGCCAAAACTGAATCATGGACTCCGAAGTAGTTAACTCGTTTACGATTTCGGAGTTCATGGTTCAATGCTGCAAAGAAAGTAATACCATAACAATTTCAAATTTTCTAAACTTTGAATAACAAACCTTAAGTTGTAAATTCATTTTGTTTGTTTTTTTAATCATTCAAACAATCTACAATTGTTTTTGCAAATTCTAAACGGTCTTTCAAATTTTTCAACAAAATTTGGAAAAAAAATTTCTGCATATATACACACGCAAACACGCTTAAATTTTCAATCACACATACTACACGTAAAGCAAAAAGTTGACGGTGCAATTGCAGTTGCCTAAATGTTTGAATACAGAGATATGCGTTGGAATATAGTAACAGATTGTATTGATGAATATAGAGGCCAGTATGTTATAAAATATATGCCTTGCATGCTGTAACAGTTTCTGCGTCTGTCAAACCCTGATTTTTAAAGAATAATAATAAAAATAAGTTCTAATCGTATGATGGATGAATGAAACTTTTAATTACGACATTACTGTGATGAAACATTAACTGAACAAACGAACAGGAAGTGGTGACGATGGTGATGACGACGACGATGATGTTAATGATGGTATGCCATCT
This sequence comes from Helobdella robusta, assembly GCF_000326865.2. Classification (NCBI taxonomy): domain Eukaryota; kingdom Metazoa; phylum Annelida; class Clitellata; order Rhynchobdellida; family Glossiphoniidae; genus Helobdella; species Helobdella robusta. Next base: position 5,328,465 of record NW_008705398.1, on the reverse strand, counting down.
CATTGCCACTTCCTTCTGCAATGTAACATCAATCACATCAACAACATCTGCCGCATTTTTTATAGCGAACAAGTATTCATTTAAAACGACAAAAACATCTATTATTACAACAAAAACGAAGCCAGCAGCATTAACAATAACAACAACAACAATAAAATTGGTAGCAGTATCGGCAATAACAAACATAACAAATACAACAACAACATCAACAGCATCAACAATAACAACATTATCAACAACATCATCAACAACAACAACATCAACAACGACAATGTTATCAACTACGCAGTCCTTTCAGAGTAATAGCGATAAACGATCAATGAGAGACATGTTGAAGAGCTGCGCGTTGACAAAAAGACATCAACACATCAAAATGTTCAAGAGATACTCCACGAGCGATGAAAATTACTACATCAACGACATTAAAAATACCTTCCACAACAACCATTTCGTCGGCTACAACAACTTTAGAAACAATTTGTTTAACAACAACAATAACAACAACATAAATAGCAACAAATATTTTGTCAACTACATAAACAACAACAATAACTACAACAATAACAACAATATAAACACTATCAGTAACAATATTGCTGTAAACAACAACAACAGTAAAGCAAAAGTTTTCAGCAATAGATGTTTTATCAGCGGTGGATTTAGTGTTAGGTTTACGTGTCTTACTTGCAAACATCAACATCCACAACACCAACAATATAAACACCAACAACAGCAACATAAACAACAACATCAACTACACCACCTGCAGCAACAACATCAACAACAACATCAACGACAACATGGAAAAGACCAAACAAAACCTAACAATGTTTCAGACGAGTGCGATTTCATAAACACAGCAACAGAAGAAACTACAACAGCAACGTACAACAACGACATAAAGTTTGAATCTTCGTGTCCACTTAACAACAATATCATCAAGAACAACAAATTCAACACTCACAAAAACCACGACATTAGCAGCAGCAACAACAATAACAACAACTACTATAGCAACTACAACAACAACAACATTATCTTTTACTATCGAAACGCAAATTGCCTGCCCAAAGAACTGGCCCAGTCTAAATACTCATTTTCCTCTTCCAAAAAAAGATCTATCTCTCTTAAATGTTTGACGACAATGTTGGGAGATAGTGAGGTAACAACGTTGCTTGCCTTAAAAGATTTTTATTGGCTGATGAAGGTTCCCTTAAGGTTCCAACAAGACGAGGACAATTTCAATGCATATCTAACTTTTCTCGGAACCAATTGCTCCAATTACACATTTCTCTGTCCGCCTACGAAGTTATCATCACCAGCCTCGTCATCATCATCATCTTTCTCAACATCATCATCTTCATCCTCATCATCATCATCATCTTCGTCTTCATCATCATCTTCCTCCTCCTCCTCATCATCATCTTCTTCATCATCATCATCATCATCGTCGTCATCGTCATCAGCACCACCAATGTATTTGGTGAGGGCGGTGAGAGAACCAGTTCGACCAATAGGAGCCCTCTGCGTGGATGAGTTCGAACACTGCATGAACACGAAGATGAAGACGAACCCGGATGTTTCTGATGTTCCAAATTATGATGATGATGATGGTGATGGTGGTTGGGGTGGTCATGGTGATTACAAAGCCATTGATTATCTCAATGACGTGGATGTTGTGCAAATGAATTCTTCCCTAACCCTCAGTCACCATGTCAATGAAACAAAATCACTATTTTTGTCATCATCTTCTTCACTTCACTCACAAAAAAGAAAAACAACGAATACTTTGCATTCCAAGAGATCAGCTGACATCTGCCACCCAGGCTCCTCCCACCAGCTGATGTGTGCACGAACTTGCAAGCTCTGCACCAATCAGCGGCCTCGATTATGCCACCTGCCATCCCATTGGTCGGGCGTTTGGCGCAGTCTAGCCAGAGGAAACAGTTATGAGTACGCTGAAAATGTGGATGCCAAAAATAATAATAATAATGGTGGTGGTGTTGGTGATGATGAGAATTATGAGCAAATTGAAAAAAATATTCTTCAAGAAGAGAACGATGAAAGTGACGTCATCATCGTCATCATCACGGACAGCACTATCACTATTGGCGATCATAAATTTCATTGTATTGATTGGTCATTACCTTTGTCTTCGTCATCTTCATCATCATCGTCTTCGTCGTCATCATCGTCGTCGTCGTCATCACCATCATTATCAGCATCTTCTTCTTCTCCGTGGCTTGCAAATTTCAGGAGAGAGATAAAGCAGACAGTCTTAAAAAGAAAAAATATTGACAGAAGTGACAAGAAGGACCACAAAAATGTCAACAACAACATCAACATCAACAACAACAACAACATCATCAACAACAACATCATCATCAACAACAACAACATTGATAATTATGATGACGACGAGAACGATAAAAAAAATATGAATCATGACGACAGCGACATTACCGATGACGATGATAAAGAAGATGATGATAGTACTGATTATGATGAAGAAGATGATGATGGTGATGATGCTGTTTATAATGGCGGGAAAGAAACAGACGAAGTGATGTTGTTGTTGGAAACGGGGGAGGGGTGCCAGCAACAATACACGTGCATGCAGGTTCGCATCGCTAACAACAACAATAAAAACATCAACAACAACAAAAACTATTTCAACAACAACAACATCAACAGTAACTATTTCAACAACTTCATCACTAACAACAACAAATATTCAAACAAGGTTAAAAATAATAACATTAAAAAAATTACCAACTCCGACGAGACCTCCAACAAAGACGACATCAACAAAAATAGTCATCACGACATTAAAATACAAAAACAACATTTTAAAAACAACAAATATAAAAACAACATCAACGACAACAAAAACAACAACATCATAGCCATCAAATTTGCAAAATTGCAATCATGGCCCATCGTTAGAAAGAGAAACCATTACACAAAGAAAAATATCAATGGCGATGATGATGATGATGAGGATGATGAAAGTGGTGATAATGATAATGATGTTGGTGGAAATGATGATGATGAGATGTTTAATATCTACAACCCAGACTTAAACAATATAAACTGTAGCTTGTTCGTTTATTCAGAAGTTAATGATGACAATGATGATGATGATGATGACAATGATGGCGATGATCCCAGAATCTTTTCAACTAGTTTTTTCAGATATTTTTATAGATATCAAATGAACTCATCGACGTCACCATCATCATCTTCATTATCGTCATCGTCACCATCATCATCGTCATCGTCATCATTACCATCAAGTCCTTCATCATCATTATCGTCATCATCATTAGCATCATTCCCTTTGATTTCATGGCAATCTGACGCATCGTCGTCATCATTATCATCGCCCTCATCACCATTATCATCATCAGTTTCAACGTCATCATCATTATCATCTTTGTCTACTTCTTCTTCGTCATCTTCTTCATCGTCGTCGTGTGACTGTCACTTCCCATCAAATTTAAACATGTTCACTTTCGCATTTGTTAAAAAAATTTCGCGAACTCGTCAACATTTTTCCACTTCCACTTTTAAACACTCTTCAAAATGGAAGAACTCCACAAAATCCAACAGTATCGAGGCGAATGAGAATGGCGATGATGATCCCAACCCATTGAAAAACTTCAAATACAACAACATCAACAATCACAACAACTCCAATAGCGGTAAAACTGGTGACAACATTAATAACAACATGAGGAGCAACTACAAACACTACAACAAGTTTAACAACCTCAACGACATTAATTTTATAAAATACAACAACATCAATGACAACACCGAATGTGCTTTATTGAACATTTCAAACTTGAACGACGACAAAACAACAATACTATTTCAATTTTTTGACAACAACAACAACGGCAACAACAACAACAACAATAACGACAACAACAACAACAACAACAGTTGTTTCAACTTTATTAAACCGCACAACTCAACAGCAGGAAGAAGCATTCACATCAATATATTATTTACGTGCCTACTCTCACAAGATTATCATTATCATAATTTATCATCATCTTCTACTTTTTCATCCTCGTCGTCGTCTTTATCGCCATCATCACTTTCATCTTCATCTTCGTCATCTTCGCCTTCCTCATACTCGTCTTCATCGTCATCGTCTTTGAAGCCAGTTTACCAGCTTCACATCGTCCGACCACTATGGACGCGCGTCGTTGATGATGATGAAACAGACTCATTTCACCATCATTTCCACAATCATCATCGTCGTCATCTCCATGAACTTCACTACTATCTTTTTCAGCAGAAACTAAGATATCTTGGAAAACTTGAAGAACATCATCATCGTCGTCCTTCTCATCATCTTATAGTCTGCATGTTGGTGCCAAAAATTAAAAGTGAAAAAACGCATAACCACCACCACCATCAGGATCCTCTTCCTCATCATCACCAGGTTTATCGGATTGCGATGATTGATGGAGTGCATTGTAACGAACGAAACCTGAACGTTTTATTGCATTTCCTTCAATCTCTGCACCACAACAAACAACCATCATCAACATCATTCTCCTCATCATCCTCCTCACCATCACCACCATCACCATCCACAACAATCACCTTATATCCCAAGTTCAACTTTCCCTACGTCATATTTCAAAACAACTTGCCGAACAACTTGAAATTACACCAGAGAAACAAATTGCACCAGGAAAATAACTTTGGTGGTGGTCGTCGTAGTGGCCTGAGTGGTCAGTTGAAAGGCGGTTTGCCGAAAATTCGAACGAACCATTTGTTGTTCAGTATGAACAAAATTGTGAACAATGCAAACATGTGCTTCGATGTAGGTGTTGTTTCGATGTTGTTGTTGTTGATGATGATGATGCTGTTTTCTGTGTAGTTCGAAATCGAAAATGTTGTTGTACATAAGTGTTGTTGCGTGTGTACATCTTGAAATGTTGTGGGGAACAGTGATGTATGTTTCCGTTGCTTATGTTGCTATTGTTGTGTTATTGTGATGTATTGCTGTTGTATGCTGATGTATGTTGCATTTATTGTTGTTGTATGTTGATGTATGTTGCGTGTATTGTTGTTGTACATTGATGTGTTGTGTACAGTGTATTAATTCAAACTTCTTTAATCATCCTAATTTATTTTTTTTCTCGTTAATTCAAAACTATTGACCACAAAATAAAAAAAAATACAAAATCTGTTTAACTTTTTAAAACAAAAAAACAGCACAATGAAAAATAACATGGCTGACACTGCGATAAAAGTTTAAGGTACAAAGAAATTGCACATTGTATCTTCAAGAAGAATGAAACAAAGTGAACGAGACGAAAGCCAAACATCATGCCTTTCTAGCCGGTCAGCTGAATAATTATTGTGTAGATCTAAAAAATAGCAGGAGGATGATAAATCTCAATGACCATGCGATAATATGGAATGCAGAAACAGTCAGAACAAAACTGGGTATCTATTAGACTAAAGGTAAAGGGCAAAATTAATCCGAGTAACCGGATTTGAAGCTCCTGCAAGAAGGATTTAGCGCGGAACACAAAAACTTGTAATGTGATAAATTAAAGGTATCAATTTTATTTAAATTAAATTGTTGAAGTGAGAAACTACTTTAAAGTGAGCTACTAACGAATAAACATTGAGATATCATTTATTGCTATCATATATCATAAAATTGCTTATTACATATTATTAATAATATAATTATATTTATTATTATAATTATAATTATTATTACTATTATTTTTATTATTGTGTCTGCAGACGACACCATCATACTCTTTTCCACTAAGAAACCAACGTAAGATGTACAGACAATAAATAAAACAAGAAACAATTTCTGATTGGTTTGCTTTTAACAAGTTAATAATTAATTATAATAAATGTTGTTACATTCTGCTTGGGCCAACAATAATAACGAATTTAGCACCGGACCTCAACATTAGCATCAACGGACATTCAACACCGCGTTCCAAATCTACTAAATTTTTAGGCGTACAGATCAAAGACAACCTCTCTTGGGAACCACACGTCAATTTCATAGCTCAAAAACTCAACAAATCTCTAGGTGTATTCTATAAAATTAAATTAAAAATCAACTACGACATTTGATAATACGCATACTTCTAACTCTATGCACTCGTGTTTCTCCATTCAACATATTGCAACATCCTGGGGGAAATAGCCCAGAAACTTATCTTAAACAGCTGTCAAGGTTTTTTTTTACAAGGTTTAATACATTATTTGACTTATAAGAACATTAGTTATTTTATTCAGTATAGATTCATAGGTTTATTTAATTTATTGTTTTAAAATTGTCTTAGTTTTGAGAAGGCACAGAGACGTTTCGTCTTCGCCTTTGTTTAACGTAATAATAATAATAATAATAATAATAAACAGCTGTCAAAATCGATTTGTACGCATACCTCTAAATCTCCTCTTAAGTTGTCACGTCAGCCACTACAACTACGACATAAATTTACTTGACATCAAAAACATTCATGTGTGCATGGTTGCAATCTTCGTGTACAAGTTTCTAAATCACATGTTACCAAATGCTCACAGCACCTGAATTCACTCAAAAAACCTGAGACACACTCCAGTTTTGTACATAATCCTAGCAAAAATAAAACTAATACAAACCAGTCTAAACTTCACCGGGATCGAAAATATGGAAAAATTTGCCTCCAGAAAGTAAGACTGTCAATCTAATTTACGTATTTAAGAAAAAACTTAAAAATTATGTATTTAATAAAAACTCGGTTTACAATTTTAATTTGTTAGCATAATAACCAACTCAGAGTTGAAAATCAATCAAGACTTCAAACTTGACTCATATTTATTTTCCTAAATAAATTTAGATTTGTAAACCGATGGCCCGTACAAGAAATTAATATATCTTTTTTGTCTCCAGGTTGTTTCATTTCTTGCATGATCCGATTCTGTTCAATTTGATTTAATGAATAAATTAATTTTGATTTTTGTTATTTTGATTATTATTATTATCATTATTTCCACTTAGATATTCTCCAGAGGTATCAACAACAAACACACACTGTATGTAAATGCGCGTGAATCAACGCATCACACACTCTTGTATGTGACACAGGCGGGGATCTCTTTACATTTGAACCCGGACACTGCACGAACAATGACAGGCACGTTAACCATTACACTATCACGCCGCACACATCCACCACCATCATCACCAGCCTTCTTTACGGTGTCACCGCATCTATTTATCTCGCGATCGAACACGAGACTTCTACGTTTGTGCCGACACCTGTTGAAAGGAGTCAAATACGACATAACGCCATGAAAACAATCGCCTCACGTCTCGTCTCATCTGTGCTGCAACTGCGAGTTCTGAAGTTTGCCTCTTAGGGCCGTTTGGGTAATTTTTTTATTCTTTCACATTCACCAAACAAAAATTAATTATAATAAGTGGATGCGCGGTCGCGAAAGCCCCCTCCCTCGAATTGTTTGGGGCAAAAATTTTCCTTTGGGTGAATTTTTTTAGTTGATTTTGAATTTCCTAATATATAATTAAATAAGAGGGTAAACACGTTAATGTTATTGGTGGCAGATTGTTTTACTTTATTAATCGCCACAAAATAGTTTCAACCAGTCTAACCCTCCCCCTCCCTATCTTGATGGAGAGGACAAGCACCTTTCCCCCCTTCTTGAATGTCTCTGAGTTAATAAAATGGAAGTCAAAAAAAAATTATGTCCACCGTTCCTACTTATGAGCAAATTAACACGTAGTACTGGTTTCTTATTAATGGTTGTTAAAATTGAAAATTTATTCAACACGTGAAAATTTTTATATTCGACCAATCTGTGGCCTTCTAGCCTCATCCAGTCGAATGAAGGAATACATTTTTTATGCCAATTAAATTGTGGCCGTCTAGAAAAATTTTCAAATAGAAATTTTGATGGAAAAACACCATACCTGACAGAATTTTTTTTTCTTCAAATATTTGAACATGGATGATCGAAGATAATGTTGTTGTTTTGGTTGTCTTCCTGTGGGCTGAACAATTTTTTAAAAAGAAATTTCGAAACATTTATTCTTTTTAAAAATAATTTCTAGTTGATTTATTTCAATGTTTGTTTGTTTTCAATTTTTTGTGATACCACATATTTCTATTTTTTCTGTTAGTTACATATTTTGTTGTGACTGGTTTGCTAGTTTTCTATTTCATATCCGCTTACCAAAGGTAAAATACCAAATAACGTTTTTGAGAAATTTTATCCAATGGCTTCACATTTAAGCTGCTCATAAACACTTACGTTCGTTGATATTTGGGGCATTTTTCGAAAATTTATAAATAAAAATTTTAAAAGGAACGAAATAAAGATTTTCACAGATAAATTTTCATAAATAAGTAATAAAAATCATAACCACCACGAACTAATGCAATGTTTGATTGAAAACTTTCGCTAACACTGGTTCATTATTTAATTTTTCTTTCTTTAATTTTGCAGCTCTCATCGGCAAAATTAAAAAAATAAAATGATTATTGATGAAAGTCGCAGCAATCTGCCCTGTCCTGATAAAATTGGTTTGTAATGTAATTGTCGTAACTGTGTTAATTGGCTGGCTCTGCCTCACCAATTATTTACGCCAACCTGGAAAAGTGAGTTTTCCAAATTAGAAACGTCTTGTAAAATATCATTACTGTTTATTTCTATCAAAAAAGGTTAAAATTTGTTTGGCAGGTATCTCTGATTATTTCACCATTTGGCCCACAGCCTAATGTAATTTTCCAACACTGATGCAGGTATTTCCAAACATTCTGAACGTTTTGCTGCTGAATGGTTCACCTTATACTAACACTCATCTATCAATTGTTGCACTTTGGTGGAGTGACTCATTTAAAGACCAGTTGCTTTCATAATTCAGCAAAACATTTATCAATAATTTCAAAAAATAACATTAACAATAACCTCTGAGGAAAACCTAAGAAAGGATGATGATAATTAATTCATGGGCAAAAGTTTATTTGTTCGTGCTGCAAAAAACAAGTTTGCAAAAAAAATAAAAAATCATCCTAGTCAATCACTAACTACTCTTATATGTACGCACACGGCTATAAAAATGTATCACTAACTACTAATATATGTACACACAACACGGCTATAAAAATGTACATAAATATTCAATTGTTTAAGTGAACACATAATGCGTCTCAATTGCCTTCATTAAAATGAGACCTGTGTTTACTATGTTGTTTTGTTATCATCGTTATTTCGACATTTTCAAAGCCGCTAAAAATCCAGAAAGTATGACGTCGACTGGTTCAAAGCGCGGGCAGCCACATGCTTGTTAGTGTGGGCGTACAACCTCCCTGAAGATCCAAAGGTTGACAACCTGCGTGTCTTTAAACTATGCGGGAAACAATTTTAAATTGTTTATGATTGTAAATCCAGTTATGACAAAACATTTTAGCCGGCCATCATTTATTCTGAGAAATGAACAAGAGATCGAAATCATTCATCTGATCGCAGCAAAATGGTGAGAATAATTTTTAAACAATTGAATCGGTTGAATAACAATTTGGAGCCAGGCAGGAGGCCATGATGTTTCGATTGACTGCAATCACACGATGAACTTTTCTGGCCTGCCATTATGAAGGAGTCTTTCTATCTTTGAATGCATAAACGCTTCGACCAAAGTTTGAACGGTGGAACTGTCTATTGGTGTGTGTGTGGTGTGTATACTTGTGTGAGTGTGTGGTTGTATAAATTGTATTGCTAGATTTGTACAGTCCTTCCCATGAATTGACCCAGAGACCCAGCATTGGCTTTTTGAGCAGATCATTTTTCAGACATTTTTTAAAGTCACTTTGATTGATGATGTTGACATTTTTTTTATACCGAATTTGAGCAGCTGATAAGAAAATCTTCTCTTCCCAAAATGAAATGATTTGACAAATGAAAAGACTAGGTCATGTATATGTGTCTGTCTATTTGTTTGTGTATATGTGTGTATGTGTGTGTAACATCAGTATGTATGCAAAATGCAAAAACAATTATATAATCAGAGAACAAGTTCTGGTATTAAAATGAATGGGAAATGTATACGCTTTAAGGGTACACAGTAAGTTATGATGCATAGACGAGTGTAGCGAACATGTAGAGGTATTAGATTAATACTGTAGGTTCAGGTATTTGTGTGTGTACAAAAGCCAGAGGTATTCGTATAAACAATAAGTATAACGATCATTACATGGGTATAAAATGTACACAAGATGTCGCGTCTTTCGATGTTTCTTTAATTATTTTATGAACGCATTTTGTTTGTTCAAAATATTATTGCACCTCCATCAATTAAACGAATGTTCTGCTGGCTGGCTGGCGGACTGCGGACGATTGTGGTGATGATGATGATGATGATGACGATGATGATGATGACGATGACGACGATGGTGGTAACGATGACGATGATAGTGATGAGAAGGGATGATGATGATGATGATAGTGATGATAGAGATGATGATGGTAGTGATGATGATGATGATGGTAGTGATGATGATGATGGTGACGTAATAATGATGAAAATGACAGTTTGTTGTTGTTGTTGGTGGTGATAGTAATGATGATGAGAGTGGAAATTTGCCATAAAAAGAATATTAGTCTCATTATTTTGTTCACCGTAAATTTCGAATCACATGACACATCGCTGAGTTCTAATTTGTATGCCACCTACATTCAATTTCAAACGCATCCGTGTGTATATTCAACATTCGTACAACGTATTTGTACAGCGTCGGAGTCTGACGGAGTCGCAGATTTTTGGAGATCGGTGTCGAAATTCTTTGAGTGGCCGGAGTCGGAGTCTGACATTTTTCAACCAACTCCGGAAAATGTTATTAACAATTAGAATTTTTATTTATTTTTTAATTTTTATCCTAAAAATATTTTATAAGATTGAGTTTTTTAGATGATAACTATGTGTATGTGTGTGTGTGTGTGCGCGCACGCGCGTGCGCGTGTGTGATGTGTGTGTGTCGATATGCAATCATCTTTAACACTGAAAATAAATGCTAGTAACGGGAGTAAAAACACTTAATTTTCTTTCAATATTTTTATTTAGAAGAGATATTTAAGTAAAACTATGAGGCAAACGTTGGAAAACATTTCTTGGACTCGAAACACGGAGTCCAGAGTCAGAGTCGGAATTTTTTACCTGGAGTTGGTTTGAGTCGGAATTTTTTGATCCGACCGAGAGATAACCTTTATTATCTTTTAAATTAAACTGTGTTATTAATACTAGAATAAAATTTTGCATAATAAACATTTGTTTACTTGTACATTCGTTTCAACTTTATAAATGAATTGTTAAATATATACACATAAATAAATATAAATAGATACATATATAATTATTTATATATATATATATATATATATATATATATGCGTGTGTGTATTTAGGATTAAGACTATCAGATATACAACTACTGTTTAAGTATATGTTAAAACCAAAACATGATGAGTGACACTGAACCGTCAAACATCAAGTAACAAATGGATTAACACTTTGATTTGTCGTTAATTGCACATGTCGGCATTCAGTTGGATATTTTCAAGCACACAGACACGCAGGAACCGCTGCAACAAGCACGAAATGTGGTTAGTTGCGAAAAACAGTTCCCTGCTGTCGCCTGATCTGACGCTGATCATTTTACATATTGCCTTAAGAAATTTAAGGGTGTTGGGGTCCATCGGGCCGAGAAACTCGATACATATTGGCAGGAATTCCATCGAGGGGAGGGCGTTCCCATATTTTTTCATTTTCTCGTCCGCTGTCCTGGACGCGGCCAAACCGCATTCTTTACTTGTCAGGTTTACATATCGTTCGGCGAGGGTGCCAGGGACCGTAACATCCCACGCCAAACATCTGCCGGCTCTCCAAGGTATTAGTGTGCCATCATGCGCAGAAATGCCGATGGTTCCTTGAGAACCGGGATTGAAGCCTTGGAGAAGAGCCGACAAATGTATTCGTTTAGCGCTGAGTGACGTAGTTAACGGCTCCCACCCAGGCGACAAACCAAACCGTGGTGCCCAAACTCGTCCGCCCCAGCGCCACATCGGCACGTGTATTTATTCTGAATGACCAGGCCAAGTCTGAAGCCAATGGCAAATCTCACAGACCCGTCGTCAAGCCTGGTGCCCACAGAGGTGTTGGGCCATGATCTCAACCACCCACAGCTGGCAACGCTGGACATGGCCAACAAACGAGCGGTGGAAAAGTCGTCGCCGCATGAAGACAACAAATTTTGAAAGATTTTTTTATATTCTTCGTTCAAAATTTGGACGTGCGTACAGTCCCCCGGGGCGGACACTGGGGGAAGAATATTGCGGCAACGAAAAAACCGGTGGAGCAGGGAAGACTGCAGGTCAAGAGTGGCAGCGGCAGAAGAATTATAAACAACGGGAGCCAGCTGAACCACACTAAGCAACTCCAGCCCACCAAATCGCACCGGCAGCTGAGCTTGGGACCAACCACTGTCGGTCACTTGAACATTGCAAATCGACGACAGGGCGGTGCGCAGGGCTTTGTCAAATTCGCCCAATTTAGAAGGGTCAATGTGTTTGGATGTACGCAGGAAGTACATCAATTTGGGCAAACTGAGGGCATTGCGGATAATAGTCAAGGCATCATGGGCCGAAAGACAGGAAACACGACCCAGGGCGAATTTAAGCTCAGAGAGCTTTTGGTCAAAAAACTTTATTTGATAATCGCCCTCAACCAAGGGTGTGCCTAAAAAACTCAGTTCTGATGCACCAACTCTGGGTATTCCAGCCAAAAAATACACTGGCAGTGAAGTTCGCATTTTTTAATGTTTAACTCTAAACCAATTGCAGCGGAGTTATGCTTCAAATATTCGTAGCTATCGGCCAGAGTTGGGCCGTCCGAAGCAATGCTGATATCATCCAGATAAGCGCAAACGAAAGTGGACGAAGCTTTCTCTAAGAGTGGATGAAGAGTTAGTGTGAACAGCAAAGGACCAAAGAGACCACCCTGCTGTACCCCCTCGGACGATTCTACAACCCAAGAGTGGTAGCCAAGGGAAGAGACTCCGCCATAGGCAGAATGGCAAAAATTATAGATATTGGGGCAAAAAAGTTTGACAGCCTCCAACATTGAGTCTCTTTTCAAGGCAATGAAGGCATTTTTAAAGTCCAGTTTCAGAAACCCCCATTGATCGGGAAGGTCGGTGACCAATCTTCAAACCGCATGAACAGCGGCCTCAGCGCCACCCTTAATCCCGCAATCGGTCTGACCCCTCCGTCTTTCTTATTTAAAGCTATTAGCCGGCCTCCAAAAAAGAACCGGCGGACGGAGAGTGGGCAAGCTCCAGATAGGATCAAATTAATGAATTGGGTTAAGGAGTTCAGTGTGTCGTCGATTGGCAAGAGGCCTGAAAAAAACATCCTTAAGGTGCTGGGGTGTAGGCCATCCAGGCCTCCAGAAGAACCGTTTTTAAACGATTTAACGGCCCTCAGCACCTCGGCGGGAGAAACGCCACCAGCCGTTGGTGTCAATGCGGGAAAGACCCGCCTGTCCACCGAAATTTTTGGGTGGATGGAACATAATTTATCGAAAGTGGCTGGTGAGCTCTCCGCCAGGCCCTCCGGCGAACAGACAAATCTGACAGCCGAGGACAGGTTTTCCTGTTCAATACAAGATGACACAGCGTTGATCCACCGATCGGGGTTGTGCTTTTGTGATTTGGCATTATTGAACCCATCAAAGCACAGTACCAGGGTTTCAAGACCAATAGTTGAATATTCGCTTAGACGCTTGTTGACCAGATTGCCCTGGTTGACCCGGCGACCCCCTCTGGTAGTCTTCTGTAAGACGTATGGGACAAAACAATGGAGTCTAACCCAGTGAGCCGGGTCACCAGGGTCATTACAAACAGCCGTCAGCAAGGCGTTCAGATCATGTGTGAACTTCTCCCTGCATGGCTTAGGGATATGGTCGTACACCGGTACACATTTCAGCACGGCCGTCAGCTTGTCAAAAACACCAGAGTAATCCAGGACGAGAGAATCACTGGAGACCGATGCGACCGTCGGCCGTGTGGGCAACCTAGGCTTGGGGTCGGGTGCAGCCCCCGCGCCCGATGGATCAACTTTTTTCCGGGACCCCGAGCATTCCTGTCCTTTCACTTTACCTCTGTGCCTACATAACTTCCCGTCTGGAGTGCTTCTATAGTGGTTAAAGCAGACGGGGCACTGTTGTAACGTTGGAGCCATATGTGATTAAAAACAACCAAGAAACGAAGGAAAGGAAACAAACCAAGTGGGATGGATGAATGGATGGATGAACAAGCGAATGACCAAATGAACGGGCCAGCGAACAAACGAATGAATGAGTGAATGATGGGGGAATGAATGAGTTAATTACTGAACGGACGAGTGAGGGAAAAAAAGAATGAATGAGTGAATAAATAAATGAATAAATAAACAACCGAACGAATGGATGAATGAACGAATACATGAATGAGTGACGGAATGAATGAACGAGCGAACGGATGAATGACTGAATTATCTTTAAATATTTAACCAGTGGAAAATATATATAACTTTTTCAACTTTTATTTATTTTTTTCTTTTCTTTTTTTTATTGATGAATGAATGAGTGAATGAACAAATGAGTGAATGAGTGAATACAAAAACCTAGGCAACAGTGTGGGAGGAGACAACTATTGCAACAAACTTTGGCCCAATCTCTCCCCTTATAGTTTATTTTTTTTACACAGATTTTAAAATTGGTTTAGGAAATTTCTTTTTTATAAATAAATTTTAATTTTAAATTTTAATTTCAAAAATAAATTAAAAATAAATGTCGGTAGTGAGTTAAAATGTAGTGAACTTTCCGATAATAATAAAACAGCTCACACCTGGCGCAGGCCGGTGACCTGTAGCAGCTATGAGCTGTAAATAAATTATAATATTGATAAAAAAAACAAAAAACGAGAAAATTGGCCGAGGCAGGGCAGAAAAACGATAAAAAATGACGGAAAAACAAACCCGGGACAAAATTACAGCCGATGACTCCAAAAATCATATGTAAAAACAAATTAAAATCTACGAATTTTACAAAATTAACCAGGAAATTAAAACAATCCAGCCGACTTTGAATGTGAACAAACGATGTATATGTATGTATATATATATATATATATATATATATATACAAAATGGGCATATATCTTCAACGATGTTGTATAAAG
>NW_008705398.1:5273572-5313146 GCF_000326865.2 Helobdella robusta | reverse complement strand
TATGTATCTTGCATGTACATATATGTATTTATATTTAACTATGTATCCGTAGGTCTGATGTGGAAACTCGTATCACACATATTCGACCGCAATAGTTGTATTCACAACGCATACACAGCAATATTATATATCTGGCGCACATGTCATTCGTAATTAGTTTTCACTAACGTTTCTCAACCATGTTAAAACTTTTATAAAATTTCTATATTTTAATTATTTTACTAAACATTTTATTTAAATTACATTATTTTATTTATATAATCTACATAAACTTTAGTTATTATGATATTTACAACAAGGTTAATTTATTTCACAATTTAATACATATTTTATTTTCTATATTTTCACATTTTACATTAGGCATTTACTTTAATTAAATTATATGTTTAAACAATAGTTAGGCTCTGAAGATGGCATTACGCCGAAACAGCGCTGTTAGCTTTATTCCAGTTTTAGATAAATATGAACTCAAACAATACCGCCTCGTTGAATGTCTTATAAAGAAGTTAATTAATGCAAAATGGGCAAACAATTTCAATGAAATTTGCATATATATATGTGTAATAGAATAGTATAGAAATGTATATGTATATATATATATATATATAAATATATTATATATATATTATATGTATAGAAATGTATATGTATGTATATATATATATATATATATATATATATATATATATATTATTGTTATCAAACACTTATAAAGCGCCTATTAAAATAAATATCTCTCACAAGCGCTATCGAAAAAAGAAAAATAATAAACGAACAGTGAAATAATGTACATCCTATCAATAGACGATATGATACAATCAATTACAATCGTTCATCGCAAATAGATAAGTTTTCAAATTCTTTTTGAAATCAACAATGTTCATCTTTGACATTCTCATCGACACTGGCAGACTATTCCAGACGATTGGTCCCGACACTGCAATGTCTCTAGACGATGTCTGCAGCTGCGTAGTTGGTACAATCAACAAATTGACGTCATCTGATCGCATGCGTCTGCCAGTCGAAGACAGCGGCTTCTTTATGAATCTATCAGCCAGGTATTCTGGGAGTTGTCCGTTAATGGCCATTTACGTACTTACATTAGGTACTTGGGAAAAACGAAAAGTATCAATTACATTAAATACATCAGCTGTATACAGTATGAACAAAATAGGTCCAAGTATTGAACCTTGTGGCATTCCGGATGACTTTGTTTTTACACTAGACAGATGCCCTTTGAAAAATACCTGTTGAGTCCTTCCAGTCAAATAGGAGTCGAACCACTTGATAACAGTTCCAGCAATGCCAAAGTCGTGAATTAATCTGTTCAATAGAATTTGATGATCAACACAGTCAAACGCTGCACTCATGTCCAAAAATGCGAGTAGAGCAATATTCTGTTTGTCGATGGAGGCAAATAATTCGGACAAGAAATATAACAATGCCGTCTCTGTAGAATGGTAACGTTTATATCCAGATTGATGAATCGGGAACAAATTATGTTTATTTAAATGATTTACAAATTCACCTATTACGACACGTTCTATAATTTTGGAGATGAAACAAATGTTAGATATTGGTCTGTAGTTTCCGAGCTCATTAAAATCTGCGTTTGTTTTTTTAAGATGGGTATCACAACCGCATGCTTGCAAGAAACAGGAAGTGCTCCAGCACACAAACATAAATTAACTAAACTTGTGAGAAACGAGATGAAGAGGTCTATATGTTTTTTCAAAATGTGAGTAGGAAGGACGTCTAACATGCAAGATTTAGATGGTAGATTAAGAACAATTTTTTTACATCTTCTTCTGAAACCACTGCAAAATTTGAAAACAAAGAACCACTGTCTAATTTACATCCATCAAAAACTGGTTTGTCAACTACTTTGGTGTCTCGTTTTATTTTGTTGATTTTTTCTTCAAAATGATCAATAAATTGAGAACAAGTGATGTCTACATGTTCCTGAGACGATTCATTATCATAATTTTTGCAAATGATTTTATTAATTACTTTCCACAAATTTTTAGGGTTTCCGTTGTTTTCCTTTACCAGTGTTTTCCAATAACAATTTCTTTTTTAGAGAAACATTTAGTTTTATTTCGCAAAGCAGCAATCCACTCACTCCGACAGGCAGATGATAAATATTTTCTATATTTCCTTTCTTTCTGTCGACAAAGTTTTTTAACTGCTCTGCATTCATCATCAAACCAAGGAGTTATCAAATCGCATCTGTGTTCTATAAAGTGAAGAGGCGCAACTTTATCAACAATTTTCTTCATCTCATCATTGAAAAGTTCAAATTCAAAATTTACGTCGTTACTCTGACATGGCTTTGATAACGGAGAATTTGCAACATACGAAAAAAACAGATTTTCATCTAGTTTTCTCCACGATCTAGCTAATCTGCGAACTTTTTTAAGACATATTCGTTTAATTGGTATGCTAACATGTATCAAACTGTGGTCGGAGTACACACCACTAGGAAATATATTACTAACTGAAACATGAAAATTTTCAGAACAAACAACCAGGTCGAGTGTTCCACTTTGTTCGTGAATTGGCTCACTGATCAGGTTGGTTAAATTAAACGTTTCAAATAGATCAAGAAGTCTGTTTGCGTGACGATCATTGCGTCTTTCAATGTGAACGTTAAAATCACCAACCAACAATATGCTCGAACTTAGGAGTGTTATGTTATCTAAAACTTTTGACAATTCTTCGAAAAATAATGCATTCACTTGAACTGAACCAGGTCTGTATAGAGATAACAAAACAAAACCTTTACTGTTTATAACAAATTTGAGAGCGACAACTTCGAACGTGTCAAAAGGAGGCAGATCAATCTTTTTATATTTGAAGTTTGATTTAAAGAATACTATTATTCCCCCATGATGCGGATCATTCAACCTCAAAAAATCAACATATCTCCCCATGATGCGGATCATTCAACCTCAAGAAATCAACATATCTAAACCCAGGTGGCAATAAATCCTCAAGAACCTCAAGAAATCAACATATCTAAACCCAGATATACATCGATGACTTTACTGATACATTTTCTGTTGAACCATGCCACGTTTCTACCAAAACAAGAATGTCTAAGCCGTCTTGAATCATTTCGTAAACTTTATCCGAGTTTGAATTAATTGATCTAATGTTTAACATTCCCAGCAATACATTACAATCACTCATCACATCATTTCTAGACATCACCTCTTCCGTGCTTATGCTACTGGTGTATTTTGTTTCGTTTTCATTGGAAACGACACTATTTTCCATCTTCCAACCGGTCCTCTGACCCGGAATAAAAAACCTCGTTTATCATCAGATTCCAATTTCTTAGCTTTTTCAACCAGCATCTTGTATTCCTGTCTTTGTTCTTTTGTTAAGTCATCGCTTAGTCCAATGCCTGCATATTCTTCAGCCAGTGATTTTATTTTATACACGTTTTTCATTATTAAATTTTTGATCCCAATATTTTCAAGTTTTACCAACAAAGGTCTGATTTTATTTTCATCCTTCTTACCAAGCCGTGTTATCTTAAGAATATTTTTTTCCGTTACATCATCTGTTAAGTTTTTAAATATTGTCTCAACATTAGCACGATCGTTTTCGCCCTCTTTTAAGCGAAATATAATCAAGTTTGTTTCTTTCTCCTTTGTTTCATTCACTTCAGCAAGAGTTTTCTGTACTACCTTGACCTCATTGTTGATGCCGTCTACATTTCTCTTTACAATGCTTGCAAATGTAACAGTCATTTCTTTCTTCATACTATCGATTTCACTGCGAAGACCGTCGTCAGAGCATTAACCTGACTAAACTTGTTTTCATTCGAGTTTATAATTGATTTTATGTTTTCAATTTCTGATTTAACCATCATGTTCATTTCGTCCAGTTTATCTATTTTCGACAACATTTCGTCTCTATTTACATCCAATTTTGCTAACATTTCATATCTACTGGTATTGATTGATTTTAACAACGAATTCATATCAAATAGCTGATCTAAACAACTTTCACAAAACCATTTCAGGCTGCTGCAAATCTTTAAAAAATCTTGAATATTTTCAGAAAACTTTGTGTTGTCATTGATGCATTTGACGTGTGTGATACATTCACAACGACTGCAATGTATAGCCTCTTTAGCAGGAACAACTTGCGTACATTTAACACATTTACGTAGAGGAATAGTTGTAGAAGGCTTTATAGCCTGATAGCACAAACACGTGCCTCAAGCGAAATTCAACTTATTACGATTAACTAAATAACGAAAAACCGAACTATTTAAAACTAGATAACTTTGAAATTAATTACTATGATGAATTCAACAGAAACGATTAGCGTTGATTAACAGAAAATCCTTCAAAATCGATTAAAATCAAAAATATTAAGCATAAGTGAAGAAACGTGCTATCGATGCCCATATATATATATATATATATATATATATATATATATATATATATATATATATATATATAACATAATACCTATACACACACTTACATAGACAAACACACACACATACAAAAAAATGTATTTAGCGGTATACACGTTTATACATAAACTTACATAACATACAATCACACAACCACACACACTCCCACTATATGCTTATAATAAAAATGTATGCACACATAAAAACAAATACACACACACAGATATATATATATATATATATATATATATATATATATAGACGCATATCACATATATAGATAGCCATATGTGTGCATAGTGAAACGCGGATTTGCAGTATAAATAGACTGGGACTAGATGCCCACGACTTAAGGGTATTTTTGAGTTTTAAAAAATTTACTGACACAAATTTATTTTCTTTGCATAGGTCTTCTTTTTATTGGTCAAAATTATTGTCCAGCCGATTTATTAAACTGCTGTCAAGTTGTTGACAAGGACGATGGCGATAACGTTGGCGATGATGATGATGATGATGACGATGATGATGATGATGACGTCATGTCGTCTCCTCGGCAACAAGAAGATGGTCGCCATTGGTTACAGACCTTGCCAGAATGAAGGTGACAAAATTAATAAAATTGGTTGATTGATTTGGTTTGCTTGGTTTGTCTTGGTTGTCTGTGATTGGTTGTTATTGGATCAGAATGGTTGGATAGGATTGGTTGTAATTGGATAGTTGGATGTGATTGGTTGTGGTTAATTAGAATAGTTGGATGTGATTGGTTGTGATTGGATTAGAATAATTGGACGTGATTGGTTGGGATTTGATCAGAATAGTTGGATGTAATTGGTTGTGATTGATTTGTTCGTGATTGATAGCTGTCGGTCTGCAAGTTGCAGTTGATTGTTGTTAGCTGCTGACGTTCAACTAAACTTTCAATGCGTTGTTGTTAGTGTTCGACATTCAGAAGCAGGCCTGTCTTGTCGCGTTGTATGTACGTACATGAGTGAGAGGCTGCTTTTGAAAACTTTTACTAATGGAATGGATTATATATCGTGTGGCTTGGCTCTTCTTGTTTGGATTAAATAAATTAATTATTTTTTAAATTCACATTTTTGAGCATCATTTGTATAATCAGGTCGTCATCATTTCGTTTTGTTGACTTTTGAATGCGGATTTAGAAGCGTTTAAACGAACGAAAAGAAATTTAATTAGTTCGATTTATTTTTTTCATATGAACAAACAACGTCGATATTATTGGTTTTGTTATTTCAAAATTCTCATTTCCGTCCGTCCTTTGCTTGTGCGTGCGTGTGTTTGTGTGTGCGTGGGTATGTACATCTTTGTCTTAATATGGGTATGTGTGCCTGGGTGAGTATGTATGTGTGTGTAGGTGTGTGTGTGTGTAGGTATGTGTGTGTGTAGGTATGTGTGTGTGTAGGTATGTGTGTGTGTGTAGGTATGTGTGTTTGTATGTGTGTGCGTAGATGTGTATAAGTGCGCGCGCGTAGGTGTGTGTGCGCGTGTGTTTGGTTGGTCATGTAAATACAGAGGGTGGTGATCACTTCTGCAAAGATTACTTTTCTTAGTAGTTATGTTTTAATGATTATTTGTAATGAGTATTTCTTAACCATTATGTTATAATAATGATTAATTTTTATTGATTACTTGCTAAGATTATTCCGCTATGATTAGACCATGTTGCTATCTTGTATTTAATTACAGGTAAAGTTGTAATGATTACATTTCGCAACGATTGCATTTCGTAATGATTACATTTCGCAAACCAATTACATAACATACACAGCAGCACTTGAAAAAACACACTACACAGCACTCATAACATAAACACTAGTATAACAACAACATATTAAACCCGAGATAAAAAAAAACAATGATACATAGAGATACCCAATTTTATACAACACAAGACAAAAAACAACATGATACAAAATATTCTTTCTCCAACATACCGTACCAAACATACAAAACATACAACTCTACAGGACATTACAACACACGAAACTTTACAAAATACATGTGGTAGCGATGTTTAATCCACGACCTGCGTATGCAACACAATATAACACTTCGTTATGTCTCCTGCGCTGATGACCACACCACACTACACCACACGACTCCCACCACATCGCATTCTCTCGCCCATCTTGCATTTTTCATTGAAACAACGAGAGAATTCGACAAACACCAAAGTTAATAAAACATGACGGAACCCCATAGATACAAAAATGCGCGATAATAGAGATGAATTAGAGTTCTCTGCAGTTTTTTGTCACCTGGACAACGAGCAGCAAATAAATTAGAGAATTTTATTTTAAGACCCACTGACGCGCTCTCCATGTTCCCTCGCGAATTATTTAATAATCAATAAATTTTACTTTTATATCAAATTAACCGTCCATGGGCAATTCCTGAAATGTTCCTACTTTCCGATCTATACAACTAACAGATGCCTGTTTTGATAGTTAGCAAGGAAACATTCGGCTGTCCATAGCGCAAAACATTTAACTGCAATATAACACTCTGGTATATGGAGTTGAATATACACATTTTAATAAAAATAATTCAATAACTAACAATTATTTTTTAAAAAAATCGAAATTTTTTTTAAGGTTGCAGAAACAATCATCTGAAATGGAACAGAGTAGTGTTGAACAATGAACCGTCAATAAACTTTCCAGACAAACCAACCAGCAGCAATCCAAAGCAAAGTGCTGACGATGGCGAGGGTTCGATATACTTCGGCGACAATGAAGTTGTAGTAGTTGGAGACGTGAGCAGCAGCGGTGGTGGCGATGACATCCTCTCAGCAGAAGCGAACAGCAACCACAAATATTTCATGCTACCGAAGTCGTTCATCCACAAAGAATATCTATCTAGCCCGAAACTGGCCAGTGATATGAACAAAAAAAGGAACGACGGTATGGCCACAACAGAAGCCATCAGCTCCGTGGAAAAATTGAACGAGGAGATGATGAAAAAATTAAAAGATGGAGGCGTAGACGGTGAATATGAAGACGTAGTGCTGTCCTACAACAACATGCATCCCCCTCTACATAATGATAACAACAACAACGACGACGACGATGATGAAGATGATGAAGGCGTACATTTGAAAGATGACCGGCTGAAGATGAAGATACTGATGAAGAGGTTCTCGAGTACGTCGGAATGCATACAACACTGTCTGACCAACGACACAAAGATCACATTGTTTAGATGCCAGCACATATGCCAATGATGACCAATGATGACCACAGATCGTGCCGGATAATTTCTTCCATAATAAACAATACTCTCAATTAACCTTTTCGTATCAACTAATAAACAAATGTATGAAGCATTATTTATTAATCTAATAAAATATTCATAAGAAAGAGAAAATGGCATACGAAAGCTACTCAGAATAACACGAAAGGTATAATAATGATTATAACATTATTACTAATTAGTAATAGAAATGATAACGTGCTACAAAGAAAAATACAAACAAGAGTCTTATTGAAATGCTTACACAAATGATAAATAACAAAGAGAAAAAGTTACATAGTTCACTTACTTAATAATAAAAAATTATATAAAAATTATTTTTATTTAAAATTCCGAAATACAAAGAAAAAATTGCTAGAGAGAAGTTTCAATAAAATTGAAGCAAATATCAATAGGCAAATGTCAACGCTGGAGAAAGAATATTAAGAAAGAATATTTTAGAAACAATCACAAACAAACAAATTAATATTATGTAACCAAATAAATAGTTATAACTTTATAACGGAACGTAGTCTACAACTAAGTTAACATTATTACCAGTACCAATATTAGATAAACAAAAATATAAAAATTATTAAATAAATAAAAATTATTAAATTAATTAATTAATAATATAATAACGATAATTAACTAAACTATATTAAAAATAAGAATGTAATCATATAAAAGTTTATGAAAATGAATTAATAATAAAAATTAATAATAATACTGTTATAGAATAACTGATAAATAACGTTAATAAAATTTATGAATGAATGAACGAACGAACGAATGAATGAAATGAACGAATGGAACGAACGAATGAATAAATGAATGGGTTAAATTAATTAAAACTTATTTTAACATCCAAAAAAATTAATAAACAGAACAAATAAATAATTTTTATTAATTTATTACTTAATTTTTTTACAGTTCGCAGAATGAATAATTAAATAATTAATTGATAACAAACTTAAGAAGTACATATATAACATCATACCAATTAAAAATAAATATATATATATATATATATATATATACAATGTATATATTATATATACATTATGTATATATAATATATATATGTAACCTGTTTTAACTTATTCAAATACCATGTTGTCTATATTTAATTAGAAAATTTAGGCACGAAATAATTATTTTATATACAGAAACACCAAATTTTTAATGTAACATTAGTTACATATATGCATATATTTATTAACATTAGTTACATATATACATATATATGTATGTAACATTAGTTACATATATACATATATGTATGTAACATTAGTTATATATATACATATATGTATACATGTGTGTTAGGTAACAGGGAGATCGAATTTGACTTTAATGAATGAAAACTTTAAAAAAAATAAGAAGAAAGGTGAGAGAAGAACAAAGAAGAGAGAGAGAGAGAGAGAGAGAGAGAGAGAGAGAGAGAGAGAGAGAGAGAAAGGTTGGTTAAATGTTTTGTTATGGATAAAATGAATAGATATTAAATCACGAGTCAATTAATAAGTGAATATAGTACATACAGCTTGCCACCCATCTCGTCAATGTCATTAACAACAAATGATATAAAAGAATTAATTATCAAATGTTTTATCAAATGGCAAAATTTCTCGTAAATAAAATGCAAAAACAAATGTAGTTAGTTCATAAATATGTAACGTATAAAAATAACCCATCCGCTCGTTATAAAATCTCAGCAATAAAATTTCTCAATTATTTAAAATTATTTAAAATTTATAATTGTAAAATTATTATAGTTCAACAAGATGTAATAACACGAATGTTCAACGAATGTTGTATATTTACACATCAGTCAACGTTTAAGGGCAGCACACCGCATCACCGCTCCAAAAAACTATTCATACAAAAGTAGATACAAAAAGAAAAACAGTCAAACCGTTCACAATTTTTCATACTCTTCAGTTGAACATCATTCAAGCAACCAATCAAACAACCAATTAAACTATCAATCAAGCAAACAATCAATCAATCACTCAGTCAGTCAATCACTCAAATGATTAACTTTTAATATAAATCAGGAAAAATCTGTCTGAACTTCATTTTTTTCTTCTTGATTATGGATTCCTCGTAGTGGCCGCCCAGACCCTGCGAATGCTGGCCCACGTACGACCCGTCAGGCGAGGGTTCTGGCGACTGCAGGAACTTCAAAGTTTCTGCACTGGAAGGTGATGTCATCTGTCAGGGAGATATAATAAATATACTTCTTTAAACAGTAAAACTTGAAATGAATTTGAAAACACTTGAAGAAACTCAACAAAATGTTTGTTTAATGTATCATGGTTATATTCAACTGATATTGTCCGAGTACTACACACAACTATTTTAAACAACAAATAGCTCTTTAAGACATGCTGAAAAGCTTACTAACGCGGGTAATGTCTCCAAAATTAATTTTGAAATCGTCAGAGCTTTGATGATGCTTGGAATTCAAGTTGATCGCTCTCGGCGATGAATACACAAAACGATGTCTCGATCTCGGTCGGCAGATGATTTTAGAGAATGCACCCACCAATTGTGGTTTATCACCAGAATCTTCGTTGCATATGATACTGCTGCTGGCGCTGCTGCTGCTGGCGCTACTGCTGGTGCTGTCCTCACTGATGACTTTCTTAAAAACAACGTCGACGATATCCTCATCTTCCTCCTCACCATCGCCCTCAACTTTATCGAAGGTCCTCTTGTTATTGGGCGTTAGCGTGGATCTCCATATGAAACTGTCCTTCGTGTTCTTTGTTATTGGAGATGCTTCAAACTTCAGCTTGTTGCTGTCAAATGCAGTGTACAGATTGTCGTCATCGCTCGTGATAATGGTGCTGTTGCTTATTTTGTCGTTGATGTCGCAGCCGTTGTTGCTTGCTATGTCGTTGCCGTCAGTGCAGCTGTCGGTGCTCGCTTTTTCGTTGTTGCTGCTGCTGTCGGTGCTTGCATCACAACTGCTGCTGTTGCTTGTTTTGTCGCTGCTACTAATGCCGTTCTTGCTTAGTTCGGCATTTTTGCAGACACTCCTGCAGCTCGTCTTGTTTTTGTTGATGGTGTTGTCATCAATGTTAATGTTCTCCTTTTTATCAGAGTTAGTATCTTTTCTACCCTGGATAGCTCCAATAGCTCCCTAAATGTTTGTAAATTGTTTGTAAGTTCGATGCAGTGAACTCCCAAATCAAATATCAAACACAGCCACAAACACAATATACACGTAACATGGAAACCTGGCAGGCAACACAACAGAACACATCAACACAACATATAACGTACCAACGTCTCAACTATCTGCTCAGAAACCTTTGGCCTGTAGGACTTGTTTTTCTTTTTATCTGAATTCTAAAGAAAAATTCATTGAAAATAAATGCGCACATGTACTTCATCAAAGAAAAAATATAAGCAATGTATTGTTGAAACAAGTTATTAAAGCATGCATAAAAACATAGAATAAAATACATTGGTGAAGAGTCCAGTGGTCTTTACAATAGCTCTCTGCACTCCATGGGGGAAAGATTTTTTGCACGAGCCAACTGCATGTGCTTCACTTGTCCTCTGGCTCTGTTGTGTTGTGCTAGCAGGTTCTGCCAAGAAATGATCATTAAGTTGATCACCCGAGCACCTGGATGAATCACTATTTGAGATGTCTGCTTGACTGCAACAATCTGGGTTCAACTTCCCAGCTGGCACATGCTGGATAATTTCTGATAAAGAATTTTTGCTGAATTTCGGTTGGAAGACAGAGTGTGGGAATGAATTTTGAGTGGAAGTGGGTACAGCTGCTTGAGTGAAAACAAAATTTGATTTAACAGATTGAGTGGTGGTCTGCTGTTGAGCATGCGCTGACTGGATGTGAGGAAGACATGGAAATATTGAAGTGTGTGGTTGCTGCTGTTGTTGTGCTGAGCGCTGGTTCAACATTTGAATGACTATTGACAAATCCGATTCGCATCCATCATAACAAGCTGCATTATTAGGCACTGGCACGTGGCAAGATGGTACATTGATTGCCATTGGTTGGCTTGCGTTGTGGCAAGTTTGTAAGTCTGCAGTTGGTACGTTTAACTGATTGTAGGGATGAAGGAGATGATGATGATGTATATAAGATGGAAAGGGAGGTAATGTAAATGTTGGTGGAAGTGGGTAAATGAACTGTTGTTGTTGTTGTTGCTGCTGCTGCTGTTGTTGTTGCTGCTGCTGTTGTTGATGTTGTTGTTGTTTGGAGGATAAAACCCTCTGAATGTATTGCTGAGATTGTTGTATTGAACTGTTGAAGTTGTTCATCAACAATGAGGATGACGACGACGATGACGATGGTGAGTTGACATCACTATCTGCAACCTGCCATAGAAATAACAACGAATTAAAACGAATAACAAAGTACATAACAACGCAACAAGTTGCCGCCAACAACAAAAATAACAACAAACAACTCAAAATGTTGTGAGAGCTACCTGCTGAACTGATAGCATGATAGAGAGAAGCGCCAATTGGAAATGCAGACTGTCTATATTATTATTATTACTGTTATTATTATTGCTATTATTAGTTTTGTTATTGTTATTAAATTGTTTGTATTTATTATTGTTGTTGTTGTTAGGATTGTTGCGAGTGTTGTACGGGTGATCGAGACTGAAACGTTTGTTTCTGCTTTTGTTGTTCATAACTTTGCTCTGCCCTCCGTCAACTGCAATGAAATCAAAATGATGCAAGTAAGACAAATTAAGGCATACATAAATAATTAATTAAATTAATTAATTAATTAATAAAACATATGAATAAATAAAAAACAAACCAACAAATAAATTAATAAATAAATAAATAAATTATATTGTTATATACCTGCCAGAATGTTCTTTATATAGTCAAAGACAGTCATGAATTCTTGTAAAACTGAAATTTGTTTCACCATGAAGTTTTCAAAATATGAAAAGAAGTTACTAATTAAATTCTACACTTCATTCAAAAGTAATCACTCAAAACGGTTTAACTACATTACCCCGATGTAATCAGAGAGAATAGCAATCATCACATGTACATCACATGTATATCATTTTACATCATCATTATAGCATTACCATTAATATTAATATATAGACAACATCATCACATCTATAACATCATGAGTATATCATTTTACATCATTGCATTGCAAAGAAAAAACCTGAAGAATTTTGTTTCAGTAGATTGTGTATAGTTGGATGGATGGTGATGTCATTTGGCTGTCCATTGGCACACTTCTTTTTGCTCTGCTTATACCATATTCATTCATTCATTCACTCATTCCAGTCATTCATTCATCAATCCATTTATATTTAGGAGTGTATTTGTAAGTATTTGTAAGTTCAGTTGTAATGATCAGCCTATTTTCTTAATTGGAGATTTTTGAAAAAGTTTCAAAACTAGATAAATAAAAACCATACCAAGACAACGATAGATAATATTTTTTGTGGAAAATTACAAACCAAATGATGATGATGACTGTTAAGTATGCTCGTCATACTCTTCATCACGTCATCAACTTTATCTCCAGGTGCACAGAATGATACAAATATTTTTGGGTTGTTGCAGTTGTTGTTGTTGGTGGTGATGTTATTAGTGTTGATGCAGTTGAGCTTTTTCATGGTGCACCAGGCCTCAGCTTCACTTTTGAACTCCACTGCCCCAAACTTTTCATGGGGGTCCAATGAAGACATTCCAACCTGAGATTAATTCATAAAAATTATTTAAACAAAAATACAAACTCACTGTTGATATTCGAAATAGATCAATACCTAAATTAGAACAATGAATAAAGTAGAAGAGGATCGATGAAAAAATGAAATGAAATAAAGGTTGATTTAGAAGAAGACCTACCTGGCAGTTAACTAATTGACAGTTACTCTCAACTGACTGGACCAACAGATTCAATTTCTCAGTTGTATATGTAACTGGCAGTCCTGAAAAGAACAGACAGCTTGATTTCAATTGGTTGTAAGTGGTCACATGATCTTTCACAAATGTGCATCGAGTCGTGTGATTGGATAGTTTAATGTGATCTAAGAGTTGACGTGCCTGCTCTGATTTTTCTCTGTTGTGCATGTATTCAACGAAACCATAACCAAGAAACTCACCTGAAAATTTTATAGTCAGAAAGTTTTTACTGTACAAACAAAATCTTTATCATAAATAAAATAAATTATAAAGAAAAATCAATATTGAGGTGAACAATAATCAAGTTCATGATAGAATGATGTATAATATCAATCAACCCACCATCTTTATTATATTTAAGGAAGCACTTTTCAATGGATCCATGTGGCTCCACAAGAAGTCTGAACTTTTCCTGGTTCATGTCAGCTGGCAAATCAGCAATGCACAATAAATTATCATTTCTGTACAATGAAACATCGATTGCGCATCCGAGCAGTTTCTTGCAGCACAACTCTGAAACAGCCTGCTCAGCTTCGTGTCCATACTTCAGGTCTATTATTGCTGTCGGTGAAGAAAATATTTAATTTTTTTTAATATGTACAGTTCGTTACATACCTTTTTTATTCATTATTTAATTATATTTAAATACAAAATTTTAGAAATGTGTGAACAAATCACTAAAATAAATAACAGATTTTTCATGGATGTTTTATAGTTTATTTATTACAAAAATAAATATTTCACCACTAACAATGCCTTAGGCGTTTGCTTATGGAGATATTGGCCACAGTAAATCTCCCCATAAAATGTTTAACTTGCTAAAAAATTGAAAAAATTTTTTAATTGAATAAAAATTAAATTAAAAAATTGTTCTTAAAAAAATTAATATTTTCAAAATAAAAACTCATTTTTATTTAATCAAAATAAAAAAACCGCCAAAAAAGCTCAACAGTAAACGTTAACCAAAAATTTATTTATTAATTAAAATTTAATTTAGCGAAAATTAATGTTTACAAAAAATTAAACTAAAAATGTTTTCCACTAACATCGTATGTAATGGGTGGCACGTTTCTAAGTATAATCTTGCGGTTTTTGTTGAACTCATTCATTGCAAATTCTTCGTAAAAATTCATTTTGCTGTCTTTTAGTGAAAAATGTCAAATAAAAAAATAATTTAAATAAATAAAATGTAGATATTCAATTATCTTAGATAACAATAATTTAAAGATTTTAAATTTAAAGGCCTTCCCACGGAGCGGAAGCAAAGAAAAGAGAATCATGTAAGTTGAATTGGCTAGAAATAATTGTAGCATAGTTCCTAAAAAGACCTTTTTTAGGTATTAACTTACCTTAACTTAGGTAAAAATAATGAAATTTTGATATAGAATTGCCCTATCTTATTATTCTTCTACTGATTAAATTTGTGTTTTCCTTTTCTGAACATTATATAATTATAGATATATGCTTGTATTGTATTTAGTATTCTGAGTAAATGGTATTGGCATTATTTATTGCAAATTGTATTACTTTTTACGATAGACAATGGCGTATTCATAAATTTGTTTTCTTTGTTAAGCTTCTTTATTTCATGACGATAAAAATATTTAACAAGTTTTGTTTTCTGCGAGAAGCCTGGTAAGCAAAATAATCTAAACCAGTCTTAATTTCTATCCCAATTTTTTAATATCTTATATAGTTACTGGTTAGCTGCTGTCACATTTGGCATAATCAACTTTGAATACTCAGCAGATGGAAGAAACAACACAATTTTCTTCTCAATCGTCGACAAGTGGTCACATTAGACAGATGGCTTTAGAAGAAGTGGTCAACAAATTGACTTATTTCTACGAGGATGTCATTGACACGATAGGAGAAGGTTCAAGCTATGCAAACGACACGATAGGAATAGGCTCAAGTATTAGGAAAATTTAGGTTAATAAAGGAAATAAATGATTTTTATTTAAAAAATACCTGTTTGTTATTAGAATATTTCTCTGTCGAAAAATTTTTTGAGATGTTTAAGCAATAATCAACTTTGATCAATTATTTTACCGCATTTTGTTATAAAAAAAATTATTTATTCAACGTCCTCCTAATCATATTCATGGTCTGGTCTTTATTACCACAATAGCCGAATAACTGCCACATCTGAAGATAGCTGATAGGTCATACAAGCTATGAAAATTCTGAACAATCTTTGATGTGGATAAGATTGTCATTTGCAACCAGCCATTATGTTAAGTAATGTTTTCGATATTTGGCGAGTTTGTGGTAGTCATTAACATTATTTATAAAAAGTTTAAAGATCAATTCTTCATATAACGTAAATATGAAAAAATTAAATTATATTTATAATTAATTTATCTTAATTACTGTATATGAATATTTGACGCCGTACTCCGTTATTTCTGGTGGAGAGGATTTTTAAAACAATTATATTTTGTCCATAATAGACAGTTGTCATTGTGGATGCAAAAAACAAACTTCTATATTTGCATTTTCTGCATTTGGGATCACGTAATGCCGTTTTTTAGTTCTTCAAAATGCAGCTCTGTCAAACGCAGAACTGTTCACATGTTATTCTATACCAACTTATAATTAATATTCCGTGCCACAAAGGCTGTACTATCAGACCACACCACACGACGCACATACACATTATTATCTGTGAACGCGCAAGCACCGCATCATTCTCGCATGGCGTTTGATAGTCTTTGAGTTTCAGATGGACAGTTTTACAGCCAGGCCATCGGGTAATACAAAGCGTGAGACAAAGCACTTTTACCGACTTTTACTGAGCTAACTTGCCGACTAATGGTTATAAAGGCGCCTGGTTCGGGTTCAAATACAAAAGGGATGTTCGCTTTTCAAATGCGTCGTTCAGCATGTATTTTTGTATTGTTTGTGTGTTGCTAATGTGTGTGTGAATGTTGAAAGAGTGTAATGAGCCTTTAATCTTTTTTCAACTAAAAGTTTTTTAATTATAGAAACTCTTATACAATACCCCATTGATTCCTAAGCTGGAAGGCAATAAAGTTAACAACAAATTTGAAAATAAAATTTCACGTTGTAATCAGTAAAATAAATACTATGGATAAATAACTACTATAACAACTGGCTGGTTATATAACATGAACTTTAAATAACAGATATACATAAGTAAATGAAATTAATTAGGTATACGTTATTATAAGTACCTATACGATGGTATGGTATTTCTGGTATCTCTAAGTATTGGGTATATGGTATGGTAATTTTGCAGCCTGTTTATATTAAGAAGTCTATGTAAACAATTTGATCTTGCACTTTGAAATAAATACAAATACGACAATGCAGTACAGAGGCAGAAATACAATACAATAATACAATACAATACAATACATATAATTATAATGTAAGGATTTTGTATTTATTCGTGGTTCATGTTCGTCTTGTGTCGTCTACTTGAACGTCTGTCGTCTTATTGCCTCTCCCCTTCTCAAATTCTCTATTCAGAAAGTGATTATTATTATTATTCACGAAAATATACAAAGTACGTATTTCTGTTTTTTTATTTTTTATTCATTTTATTCTAAATTGCATCACATCTTATCTTTATATAATAATCTTGTTTTTTAAATTTTAAAAACATCTTAAAAAACCTAAGATAATTTTTTTACTTAGTTAACACCAGTTAACTTAAGTTTGAACCCATTGAAATAAAATCACATGACATAGATATAGATAGAATAATCAATAATATAATTTAATGAATTTTAATTTTGATTAATTATTATTATATTTATTGGAATGTTATTTATTATTTATTTTATATTATTTGATTAATATATATTATATTATAATATTATATAATATATTCATTGTATTGTAATTTATTAAAATTTATAAGTAAATTATATAAAAGTACTTCAAATAAAAACATTTAAATAAATGAAATAATTCATTATAACGAATAGAAATATTTTCTAAAAACTATAAAATCCATCTCAGGTGATGATGGTAGATGAATCAAAATTTTAACATTGTTTAATTTTATTTTTATGCAGAAGAAGAAAGACTGACCCAAGAGTCCCGACGACCGCCACAGCAACAACCACAGCAACAATAAAAAAAGGAAAAACAGAATCAAAGGTAGTAGGAGCAGGTGAGGCGTTGTTAGCCGGAGGCTTGACAAGGAGTGGCAACATAACTTGTTGTGCAGCTACCCCATCTTCTGTTGGGGGGTCCCTATGGTCCTCTGGGGAATCAGAAGTTCCTCATTTTCATCCGGAACATCCATGTTGGTGTTCAAACCACCAGAACATTCCCACTGCTCCTAGCATACAATTAGCCATGCATGATGCATATAGCTTGAACCCTGTCGTTGAGAAGTTGCCCAAGTGTATAGAAAGTGTTGCTTGTTATAGTAGGTTTTCATTTAATTTATTTTGCCAGACAGTTTTTTGTTTCATACATCCATTTTGGCAAAACAATTTTTTGACTACATTGCTATTAATATTAATAAGCTGGTGTACATAGTTTGGGATGGGTTGATGTGATATAATTATATACCATATATATGGACTGAATTGATGGTTTATAATTATATACAATACATATACATATGTAGTTATAAACCCAAACCTTAACCACGGTCATGTTTATTAATATGAAATTTTTGAAAACATTTTCCATGTAAATTTAGCTAGCATGCAGTGATTATTTTATATCACTATTTATATTGCTGTAACCATTTGAAAAGAAATATTAAAATTTTTCTGTGCACCTAAATTTGTCACATGTTCGCATGATTTTTTGTGTGTATATTTTTTACAAAAAGAGGTGCAACAATATTATATCTTTATTGACCATATGTGCAATACAATTTAGTTTCACAAAAGTATTAAAAATCATGTTTAATCTATCCCTTCAATGTTAACCAACAGGAAACAATTTGTTACTGGGAACAAGAGAGGGCTACTTGTTACTCTACACCATCAGAAACCACAATAACCGAATTGAATCCATCCTCGAAAAATCCAACAAAAATTTTTCCAAGAAACCCATAACTCAGTTGGAGGTCATTCCAGAGTACCACATCCTACTCAGCCTCTCTGGTCTGTTTCTGGCTTATTTGATTGATCATTTTATACGCATACACATCAGCACATTCTTGAACACAATACAAATAATAATTGATGATGCCAAAAGTTGAGCCATCTAAGCCGACATTAAATGTTGACTGTTACATACGTTTTGATGTTTTATTGTATTTCAGTTAAAAAATTGCATCAAAAAGCTCTCTCTCTCTCTCTCTCTCTCTCTCTCTCTCAAATGACAAATCTTACTTCAATCAAAATATTTCAATTTTATAAAAAATCACACACACGTGGTTTTGTTTTGCTATTTTTCTTATTCATTTGCCAGAATCTGATGTTTTTATAAATGATGAATAAGTTTAATATAATTATTATGGATATTATGATAATAATATATCATTATCATTATATATATTATTATAATATTGTCATAATATAATATTATTATGATAATAAAAAACAAAAAATAATACATAACCATGTGTCATTGATATGTGAAACACACTTAGACACACACACACACGCTCGCGCGCGCACACAGTCATGCACAGCTAAACATAAAGTGTGTTTATTTATACATGCATATACACATACGTTATACTTGTTTATACTCAAACATATACATATGCATACACATGCATATAAACAAACACACACTCACGCACACACACACACACACACACAGATAATGTGGTAAGTGTGCACGACTTAACTGTCTTCAAGTTGATTTCTGTCATTGAGAAGACCAGGGGTGCCAATTGTTTCAACATTGATCTTAAGGTCTTAAGTCGATAACGCTATTATTATTATTATTGTTGTTGTTGTTATTGTTGTTGTTGTTATTGTTGTAGTTGCTGCTTTTGATGTTGTTGTTTCATTATTCTGCTGTTGTTTTTAGCAACATAGAGACCAATTGAAGTAATCTAAATGCTTTTATTGGGTTTCAGAATTTTTCTGACTATAGGTGCAAGATTCTAGCATGTCTGTTTTTTTTTAATTTTTGGAAGCCGACGTCACCAAGTAACCATCGAACTTTTTTGCAACCGACCCAAATGCACCCACTACTACTGGAATAACTGATGCTCCAGTTTTCACGTTCTTTGGATCATTCTTTCTAGGTCTTAATATTTTTCGAAATTTCCAATCTCTTTGACTGCCACACTCTTGTTAACTGGTATAACAACATCGATTGGCGAATACTGTTGCTTTTGGCATACTGTAAGGGCGGCGTGATGGCTCAATGGTTAAAGGCGCCTGGTGGTCCTGCTGTTGCAGTGAGTGGATTCGAATGCAGAGAGATCCCCGCCTATCATATGCAATGTGTGTGATGCGTGGTTTTGACGCGTATTCATATACGCTGCGTGTGTTTGTCGTTGAAACCTCTGAAGCAGGTGCACAAGAGAGATTGACCTCTAACCTTTTGACATAGTTAATTTAGTCTAGTTTATTGGCTTTTATAGTTTGGTTAGAATTTATTGAATAATGATGATGATGGTGGTGATAATGTGTAGATAATGATGATGGTGGTGGTGATTTTTAAAAAATGTTGATGTTGAACAAATGAAAACAGAAAGAAGTCCTGCAAAATGGTGAAAGTGAATACAGTTTGAAGTTGTGCGTGTCAGTTAAGAGGAGGTTACAGGTGATTCATTTGTTCTTTCGTTCATTCGATCTTTCGTTCAGTTTACATTCATTTATTCTTATACATTCATTCAATAGTTTGTTTGACAATTTTTAAATTTGTTGTTCGTTCATTCATTCATTCATTCATTCGTTCGTTCGTTCGTTCGTTCATTCGTTCGTTCGTTCATTTAATTTTTTGTATATTTGGTCGTTCATTCGTTCATTAATTTGGTTATTTATAAATCAATTTATTATATTATTATAAATTAATTTAATTTGATTAAAGAGTATTTAAATATTTATCATGTAATGCCATTTATAGTCTCATATGTTGGTACAAAATAATGAATTATGTATAATAAATTAGGAATGGTGAATTGTGAATATTAAATTATGAATAGTGAATTATGAATATTAAATTATGAATATTAAGTTATGAATGGTAAATTATAAATATTAAGTTATGAATAGTGAATTATGAATATTAAATTATGAATATTAGTTTAATATAATTTTTCAGTTTTACTACTGGAAAAACAGACAGTTCCATGACTTAAGAGTTAGTTTGCATCATTGAACGTTTGATGAATTGTTTGGAATTAAATAAAAAAACAACTTGAAATATTATTTTTACATTTTTTGTTTAATAAGTTGTAAATTTTTATTAAAGAATATATCACTTACGTTATTTGCTTTTGGTAAATTTTTGTATCTTTATGTACGTTTCTATAGTTAAAAATAATGAGTAAATTACTTAATTAGTAACTAATTAGTGAATGTGAAATGAATTATTACTATTATTATAACCGTTACCCAGCCTGAACTCAACCTTCCTGACGTTCCGAAATGTTTGGTGTGGTGTGTCGACACGATATTCCTTGGCTACAAAAAGGATTACGTCTTGGTGTCGGTCGGTTCGTTTGTTATTATTGCTATTAGATGTTGTTATCTCTGTGCTGGTCTCTTCATTTGCAATTGTTTTACGCTGGCCAGTTCATTATCGATATTTGTTTGGTATTCTCCCAGGTATTTTTCTTTCATATATTGTGTTTTTTGACGCTTTCATGATTGAATATTATGCACACTTGTTTCCGATATTTAAATTTTATAAAAAATAGTCTTAATTTTTTTATTATTTAAAATTTTGACTTGAATTGTTTATTTTTGAACTGTAGTAAAATGAAATAATTGCATGCGTCTTTTGCTTAGGCATCAACGAACGAAAATATAAAAAATGATTCAATTGTTGATGATAACTCATCGAAACTATCCTCCCAAAATGACAATTATTGAAATGAAGAACACACAAATCACAACACACAGCTGGTAAATGAAACATCGAAGGAACTCTTCTCAACAGGCAAGCAGATGGAACCTTCCATCATGAACCTAACGAGCAACAAGATATCACTGCTGAAAGATGAGTCCACGATATTTGTCGACACCGAGGGCAATGCCACCCAGAAGTCTGTTATCACTTGGAACTCTACACCATTGCAATTGCGTTCGTTCAATTTTGTTTGTTCGTTCGTTTGTTTGTTCGGTTTGTTCATTCATTTAATTGATTGTTTGCCGTCACTTTCGTAATATTTTCACTCGTTATGTTTAATTTTCATTCATTATGTGTAATTATCATTCATTATGTGTAATTAATGTTAAGTTGATCACGAATCATCCACTGCTTTCATGTGGTTTATATTAAACGTATTATTTTGATGCTTCGCGTTCTACCTTAATAGTGTAGTGTAGGTATTTAATGTGACATTGAGGAATATGAATTCTGGTATTTTTTTTATAGAATTAAGTCACCTGTTCAACTTACCTGATTGTGGCCAGCGAATAATGTATGCAATTTGTTTTTGACGCCTATTCATTCATATATATTGTTGTGTGCATTTGTCGTGGCTACCTCTGAAGCAAGGGCAGAAGAGGGAATGACCTTTAACCTTTAAAACGCCCTGCAGTGTACGATCACCCGTACATGATCGCCATATCGGCCACCAGTGTGGAAGTAAGGACCATCGATCCGAGGTGTTTCATACAATCACTTGAAATAAACAAAGCCAGGATCATATGCTCCGCAAAGTCAGATCATTATTATTCATTATTCAATCCTCATAACGCAAAGTATGTTAATTAAACGTTCATATATGCATAATATACAGAATTAACTTTTGTACTAGTGAAAGTTGACTTATTAATATTCATATTGTGTAATATGTGTATTAATAGAATAATTAAAATTTAGATATTGCAAAGTCTCTTCATTAATACTCATGATGTTGTTAATATTCATGTGCTGGTTGGTCATTATTTACTGTGTATGTCATGTTAAATGGGCTAATTATGGCTTGCATAATGTAATGAATGCATTCACCATTTTTCTATATTTAGTTAATCATTCATTCATTCATTCATTCATTCATTTATTTGAAACATACATGATAGGTTTAAGTAATGTGTAGTGAGTGAAACATTCAAAATATGAATGATACCATGAATACATAGATGATGCATTTGACAAATGTAAACACAAATTTGATGCATAAACGATAATAATAAATTTTAAATACATGAAACCTCAAACAATAGAATGATAGATTTGATATAAAAACAACTTTAGCTGAGATACACATACAACTGTTGGAAATATATAGCAACAGATATAGTATCTACATACAATGATAGCTATGACGGAAATACTATGATAGATTTGTCACAAATACAATAAAAATAAATGTTAAACATGAACAGTAGCATTCAGTTAGCAGCATTAGATTCAGTTTGTAGATACATTGATGCTATAATAATTAATATGATGATGGTTTTGATAGACACATACAATTATAAAAATGATACATTGATTCATTATAGATTTGATATATGATAGATTTGATGCAGGATAGATTTGATATATGATCAGTGTAATATAAGGTAAAATTGATGTGCTTGATTAATGATTGATTTGATAAATTTGCTATATAACAGATTTGATATATCTTATTCATGGTGCATTCGATGTATGATAGATTTGATATACGGTTAATTTAATATGCGATATACTTGATTGATATTTGTGTGTGTGTGTGTGTGTGTGTGCGTGTGTGTGCGTGCGTGTGTGTGTGTAGATATACAACAGACATCATGCACATCAGATCACACGGGCGCCAACAGCAGCAACCGCAAATGATTTACATTTCCTCGTACAACTCTGTCTGGCTACTCTCTCCAGTCGACATCGTCAACCAGGTGAAGCAATTACTCAGCAAGAAGGAGTTCGATCTCGCTCTCACTCTCGTGGTTATTTTTTTTATTTTATTTTTATTTTTTAAATTTTGCAAAATGTTCAGAGAAGGACAACTCCTGTGAGAACATCCTGCAGAGGTCTTCCATATGAGGACTGGTTGAGGAAGTTGAAGTTGCCATCCCAGGTCCACAGACGTCTAAGAACCGACCTTATTTTGTCATATAGAATAATAAAACATGGTCAGCTCCCTGCCGATGTTGACCCCACTTTTCTGTTGGCACACGATGTTCGTACGAGGGGCCATAACTTCATCTTCAAGTTCATAGGTTCTAGCCATAAAGACTGCCGTAAATTTTTTTCGAATAAAGTGGTGGAAGAGTGGAACAAACTGTAGTAGTAATAATAATAATAATAATTGTAATATTAATAATAATAAATAAAATACGTGAATGTAGAAAATGTCAGATGAGTCGCCGAAAGATCGCGAGGAGAGAGAGCGGAGCATCAACAAGTTGTATGCCTTTGAACTTTTCAAGCAGCGTTCATTCAAAGATGCCATGGACCTCTTCCTTGAGTTGCACACTGGTACGTATGTTGTATGTATTTTTACGGTATGTTGTATGCATTTTTACGGTATGTTGTATGCATTTTTACGGTGTGTTGTTTGTATTTGTATGGTATATTGTATGTATTTGTATGGTATGTTGTATGTATTTGTACGGTATGTTGTGTGCATTTGTATGGTATATTGTATGCATTTGTATGGTATGTATGTATTTGTACGGTATGTTGTGTGTATTGGTATGGTGTGTTGTATGTATTTGTATGCTAGTTGAATGGTATTTATTATGTCTAACTTTTGGCTTATTTGTTTAAAATACGTTATTATGTTGATTAATTTCTGTTATCATTAATTTTTTTATTTATTTTTATATTCACTCACTTATTTCAGACATTTCATTTTATCGCGTCATGAACCTTTTGAACTTCTAAACGAGGCGTGTCGTTCTTATGTATCCAGTTGTTATTACCATTCAGTTACATGACATCGTGTTATAATGATCACTACCACCACCTAATTTGAATGCTGTTGATTCTCCGCAGATCCCTCGCACGTCGCTGGTCTCTATCCAAATTTGTTGCCAGAAGAATTTAGAAACCAAATTCGATATCCCGGTTAATATTTATTTGTCTGTGTGGGTACGTGTGTTTGTGTGTACGTGTGTGTGTGTGTGCACGCACGTGTGTGTTGGTTTGGGTGTGTACGTGTGTGTGTGTGTACGTGTACGTGTGTGTGTGTGTGTACGTGTGTGTGTAGTGTGTGGTGTGTGTGTGTGAGTGTTTATAAGTGTGAATGTTTTTTCAATGTTTCACACTCACTGGTCGGTCATACACTCACCCATTTAGTTACTCACTCATACATTTGCTTTTTTACTCACTCATTCCTTCGTCCATTCAATCACTCATTCACTTACTATTGATAGTTCGTTGTTTCGCTATTCCATTCATTCACTATTTCACTCACCCAATCACTCAGGTGACCTACCTGTATTGGAGGGTGTGGATATAGAAGGAGGTCTTCTCTGCCTCATCGAGTATCTAACAAAGGTTCACTCACTCACTCACTCACTCATTTATTCATTCATTCATTCATTCATTCATTCATTCATCCATTCATCCATTCGTTCATTCATTCATTCATTCATCCATTCACACGTACGTTCATTTATTTATGTACTCATCATCTTGATGATAATAATTTTTTGTTGATATCATCGCCATCATCAGAAACGACACGATTTGATAAAGAAAGATGTGAATCGTGAGGTGGCCACGACGACACTGGTCGATGGGTCGGTCACTATGAAGCCGAAGAAGCAGCTGCTGCAAATTATCGACACCACGTTACTCAAGTGCTACGTGCAGGTTGGTTTCCTGGGGTGCTTGGTTTTGTTGGCTAGTCGGTTGGTTGGTTGGTTGATTGGCTGTTTGGTTGGTTGGTAGGCTGGTTGATTGGTTGGTTGGTTGGTAGGCTGGTTGATAGGCTGTTTGATTGGTAGGTTGGTTGGTTGGTAGGTTGGTTGGTTGGTAGGCTGGTTGATTGGTTGGTTGGTAGGCTGGTTGATTGGTTGGTAGGCTGGTTGATTAGTTGGTTGGTAAGCTGGTTGATTGGTTGGCTGGTAGGCTGGTTGATTGGTTGGTTGGTAGGCTGGTTGGTTGGTTGGGTGGTTGATTGGTTGATTAATTGGTCGGTTGGTTGGTTGGTTAGTTTGATGGATGGCTATCTGGCAGACGAACTGGTTTGCTGGCTAGATGTATGATTGATTGGTTATTCCATGGATTTTTATTGGTTTTTGTTTGACTAGTTCGTTGATTGATTAAATTTTTGGTTGCTTAGTTAGTTGTTAGTAACGTTGTTGCTGTTGATGTTGAACATCCGTGCAGACGAATGACGCCCTGGTTGGCTCGTTGCTGAGGCTGAAGGAGAACAACTGCCACCTGGAAGAATGTGAACGAGTCCTCAAGGCTCACAACAAGCACGCCGATCTCATCACTCTGTACGAAAGGAAGGGACTGCATACTAAAGGTTTTTGTTTGTTCGTTCGTTCGTTTGTTTGTTTGATTGATTGATTGATGGATTGATTGTTCAGTCGTTTGTTTGTTCATTCATTCGTTTGTTTGTTTATTATATTGTTCGTTTTCTTGTTTTTTTGTTCACTTGTTCATTTTGTTTTTTTTTTATCATACACATCATTTTGGCTATTTTGTCGATGTTTTATATGAATTTACCCATTAAACAATAAACAGCTCTTGAAATGTTGATGAAGTTATCTCAAAAACCACACACCAGCATGTACGGCCATGACTGTACCATCACTTATCTTCAGCAACTTGGTTGGCTGATTGATTGAATGGTTGATTGATTGATTGATTGAATGGTTGATTGATTGATTGATTGAATGGTTGGTTGATTGATTGATTGATTGATTGATTGATTGATTGATTGATTGATTGATTGATTGATTGATTGATTGATTGATTGATTGATTGATTGATTGATTGATTGATTGATTGCATTTTAATGTGTGTAAATGAAAATGATTTTTCATATCTCCAGGTCCGAAAAACATAGATCTGATATTTGAATACTCAGAATGGATTCTCAAGAAAGATCCACAAGAGGGCCTCAAGGTTGCTCTCCTCTCCATTCCATTTTCTTTCCATCACTACGTTTTTGGTTGTTGTTGATTTGTGTGTGTGTTTATGTTTGTGTGTTTGTATGTGTGTGTGTGTGGGCGTGTGTGTGTTTATGTGTGTGTGTTTATGTGTGTGTTTATGTGTGTGTGTGTGTCGGTTTTTGCTATTT
The DNA here is from genome assembly GCF_000326865.2 of Helobdella robusta. Classification (NCBI taxonomy): domain Eukaryota; kingdom Metazoa; phylum Annelida; class Clitellata; order Rhynchobdellida; family Glossiphoniidae; genus Helobdella; species Helobdella robusta. The sequence goes on along the minus strand of NW_008705398.1, from coordinate 5,286,213 downwards.
GTGTGTTGGTATGTGACATTACGTGTATGAGTATTGTTGACATCCACTTACAATGATCACATCAACAAATAATGATGAATTACACAAATAATGATGGCGTCAAAAAATGTTGTTGATGATGTCAACAAACATCAACGACGTCCCGACCAATCAGATTTTTACGGAAGACCTGGATGAAGTGCGTTCACTTCCACGCCTGCCAGTCTTCAACTTCCTGGAAAAGATCAACCAGGATGTCCTCTTTAATTATGTGGTTAGTATGGTAATGGTGAAATTGTAATGGTGAAATTGAAATGGTGAAATTGAAATGGTGAGAATGTAATGGTGAGAATGTAATGGTGAAAATCTAATGGTGAGAATGTAATAGTGAGAATTTAATGGTGAAAATGTAATGGTGAGAATGTTTGCAAATGAAAGGAGCACGTAGTTAACGAGTGGTCGGACACAACGATGAAGTTGCACAACTACCTGTGCACGCAGTACATCACTAAGACATCTGCACTCTACTACGACTACATCAACAACTTGCCTCCAGGTTAGCCAGCTTATTTTTGCTACATCATTACTTGATAATATCGTATTTACTAATTTGTCATTAATTAGTTGTACGCGAGTGTAGGTAGTAAAGTATGACATAACGCATTTACTGGGCGAGTAGTTTGCATTTTAACTTTGCGTTGCCCGTTCAGTTGTTTGGTTAATGCTTCTACTCATTCGACCATCTGCTTTTATTGAATAAAGTTGATGATGCTATTTATGGTGGTCACAAAATGTTAATGGTATGTTAATGAGATGTAAAGATATGTTAATGAGATGTAAGGATATGTTAATGACGATATAGTGTTGATAATGTAACGTTGTAAGGAGTGAAGCCCACATCAGCAGGCAGTGAGCCGGGGGAGTTGGGAGAGTTAAGGAGGAAGACGATAAAAATGCTGAACACATCCATGTATTATCAGGCCGATCTGCTTTTGAAACAACTTCCACAAAATAGTTGGATACATTTGTTTGTTTGTCTGTCTGTTTGTTTATCTGTCTCCGTGTTGACATTATATTGTGCATCTTTTTATGACTGTTTGTCATTGTACATATGAATTTGTGCATATTTGCATGTTTGCTTGCTTGTTGTCTCTGGATCTTCTTCGTTCTCGTGCCTTATCCTTTCAGGATATTGGTGACCATCGACCTCCACAAAACCCGATTTTCAACACTTTGTAGTAGTTGAAATGTGTTGATATCCAACAAGTGATACAAGGATTTCACGAACGTTATTCGTTGTTGACCGCGATCTCTTCTCCCTGCAATCTTTCCAGTTGGATTTTTCATTTCTTCCTTCCGCATGATTTGACCAAAAAAACTTCAACTGCCCCCGTTGGACTATTTATAGTAATTTCCTCTTTTTATAATCGGACTGTTTTAATACATCCTCATTCGAAGTATGAGAGGTCCAACTAAATTTCATAATTTTTCTCAAAAACCACATCTCAGCAGCATCAATCCTTTTTACTATTTCTTTAGAAATTGTTCTAGATTTTTTTTATTTTAGAATATGCATCTTTCGCCCTAGCTATCCTTCGTTTGATATCCATATCACATTTACAACCTGAAGTAATCAGACTTACGAGATAATTGAAGCTGTTGACTTGTTTCACCTGTTCACCATTAATGAATATGGAGCAGAGTGGGGCGGTTTTGCTTTTACTGGTAACCATGCACTCTGTTTTGTTGATGTTATTTTGCAAGCCTTTCCTTTCACATTCAAAAACCGCATGTTTTTTGTCTTTGGGTTATACATGCAATTGTTCTGATTTTTTTGTAATAATGTTTTATATTTTGCATGGCATTTCATCATATATATGTTTTATATTTTGCATGGCATTTCATCGTATATAACGAGATATAATTTGCTATAAGATATAACAAATAAAATGTAAAATATAATATATTTATATAAAATGAAATGTAATGAGTTGATACAAGTGAGCGTGATATTACTTAAGTTCTGCTGGAAGAGCGCGCCATATTGTGTGGCAGGCTTGGCAAGCACGAGGAAGTACTCAGCATCTACGTTCTTCAGTTGCAAGATTTCGCCGCTGCTGAAAGGTTCTTTTTTTTATTTTCTTATTTCACGTGCGATTTTTTAAAAGTTATAATAATAAAGAAAAAAAATAAAAATGATAAAAAAATAAAAATGTGCTTTAAAAGCTTTATAATTTATTTTTAAATCTCTCCTCCAGGTATTGTGAAAACGTTTATGATGAGAATGACGAAAGCTCGAAGCAGGTTCTGTACAATAAATTTAAAAAAATGGAATTTATTATTTTTGACGTTGTTATTTTTTTCAGGTATTTTTCGACCTTCTGAAATATTACCTGACACCTCCCCAGTCATCGCCAACATACGCATCAACATTGGAGCCAGCAGCAGCAGCAGTACCGGCCACTTCATCCACACCATCTGCAGTTCCCAACGTTGAAGCTGCCTTGCATTTGGTTGAAACATATTCCTCCTATCTCGATATTGTTAAGGTTATTTAATGGTATGTCGTATTTTGCATTTTGCTGTTGTGCATGATCACTACATGGTAGTCGGCAATGGCTGAAAACTAGGATACTCACAAATGTAAGCCATCCTAGGTTTGGTGGCATTAATTTAATCTATACATAACCAAGCCATGAATTGCCCAGCAAAGTCCTAGTTGTCATGAAATATCGGTTGAGTCAAACGAGGAACGCCTTTTAATGATTGAGATAATAATTGGAAGGGTTCTCTCTGAGTTTCTTCACTTTTTCCTAATTCGTAGGTTATAATAGATCATAAAACATCAAAGAAGTGAAATGATTCGCCTTGAAGCAGTGTTCATGGGACATTGATATATCAAAAGCTTATGCATTATCATCGTCAACATTTGTCATCTTCCCATCATCTTCATTTGCTCTAATTTTATTTTCGTTTACTATCATATTAACATTAACATAAACATGTTAATGTTACATGTTAATAAACTTCATATCATCAAAGAAATATATTTAACTTTACTCACTTAACTAAACAGGTTTTAGATTTATTTCCGAAAGGAACTAAGTTATTCACGATGTTCAACTACATCGAGAAAGTTTTGAGTGCATTCCACGGTCAGGCTAGGCATTCTCTTATACAGAAAAATCTCTTGAAAGCCGAACATTTACTTGTACGTATTATCTTTCGTCTTATACTACCCTATTTTTAGTTTAGCAAATTTTTGATGGATTCAACCTAAAACAGGAAACAATTTTGTTTTTGTTAATTATTTTCGCCACATTTGCACTAATGTCAGTTCAATTAACTGATTGATTAAATGCAAACCGGTATTAATAAAATTGGGATAACCTCGTTACATTAATTTATTAAATAATTAATTAATAGGCCACTGAAAGTTACATGAGGATGAGGAAGATGAGGGTAGAGATGAATGAAGATATCAACTGCAAAGTTTGCAACAAGAGGATCGGAAACAGGTTAACCAACTCACTTAATCTTAATTTCTCGTATCGATTTACTTGTAAAATAAAGTCAAGTAAAATGAGCATGTTCATCGTGCCACAAATCACACCACATAATGCATAAATCGACATTTGCATTTCACAACAGTGCATTCGCCAGGTATCCGAACGGCGTGATAGTTCATTGTGGCTGCATAAAAGATGTCAAGTCATGTCCCAACTGACGCATCCAGTCACGAATCTCAGCACCAGCACACAACTTACTCATTCCCTTCTTAGTCATCTCATCATCACTACCCAAAGTATTAACAGATACAAAAGATTCCAGATATAAATATCATAACACCAGGTATCATGATATAAATCATTGTTCACCTGTCAACAATGACTCCATTTCCACTGCCTCAATCGAGGTGTTTAGGAAACAAAAGCGCACGCTTTGCTATCATGTTAATGATATCAACATAAGACTTTTTTATATTCTGCGTGTAAATAATGTACATTAAATAATTATGCGTTAGTGAATGCTTGACGATTATTTTTAATGATAAATAAATGTAACATAGCGCTATACTGACGGTAGATTTTATACTGAATCTTAGTTTCGATGTTCTGAAGTTAGGTCTGACTGATTGTTTTTACGAATCATCGCGTGAATGCTATATGTTTAGGGTATCTGTTTTTTTTAAAATAACGATTAATTGGTTTAAATTTTTATATTTTTAAATACAAATTTAATTTAGATATATTATAGACTTTCCCTAAATAAGAAAAAAACGTTTTAACATATTATAAGTTTTTATTTTCCGACGGTTTTGTTGTCGTTTTTTCGTCTTCCGTTGTTTTACCTTTGTTCCAGTTTTCAAGTCCTTTCGGTAGTTGTGTGCTCTCCTCAAGGGAACCTGCGTGTTGACGGCGTCGAATGCGAAAGATCATTTCTAAATAACACTTATTAGAGAGTTCATGATCAAATAAAACAACAGGTAGGTGCTAATCATGAGGTGAAGAGCCCTCCACAATGTTTTGGGAGGTGGGACGTTCATATCAACAATTTTAAAAGCAGGTACAAATAATCGATAAGTACGAGTAGTAAATAAAAACAGGATTGGTATATCGAATTTTCAAATTCCCACACAGCAAATATAAAACTATTTAAAAGATTTAAAAACGCTTTAAAATAAAGGTCTTTTGCTCTTCTGATTGGGACTTAAATAAAATTAACCAAGAATTTTATTGGTGATCAGTAGAAATGACCGAAATAAATGTTCAGACCTGTTCCTTCCACGAAATCTTCATATGTTGTCTTCTCAGCAAATGGTCGATTTCCAATAAGCTCTACCATATCCTCTTTATCCAGTTTCTCTTTTTCTAACAATCTTTCAGCAACCTGGCATATGATCAATGTTTTTGAAGAAAATTTCTTTCTCTAAAGGGCTTTCTAATTCTCTTATAAAATAAATTTATTCAAAAAAAGCAACTTGAAATAATCGGAATGAAATAGAAAAATTGACAACGCAACAAACTTTCACAATATCATTTTTATGCTTGGTAAGTAACTCATGCGTCCTGTCATATGCATTCTTGATGATGACTCTGACCTCCTCGTCAATCATTCGAGCAGTTTCCTCACTGTACGGCTTGTCGAACACCATCTCACCTGCAGTTCATCAATCTCATACTTACTAACCACTAGAAGCAGAAGAATTAAAAGCTTAACGGATTAATTGAAAGATGGAACTGTAATAGCGAATGGCATATAAAAAAAAGACCTGGTTGCGGTTGCTGGAAGGATATGTGTCCCAATCTTTCACTCATTCCCAATTGTGCTACCTATAAAAAATAAATTCTTCAACATCATTTAAATGGTTTGTTTCAATATGGCATAAAATTAAATCAACTAAAATATTTAATGGCCTACAATACAATGTAACAACGATGTAAAATGTCATGACCTGTGAGTAAGCCATCTGAGTGACCTTCTGAAGGTCATCTTGTGCACCTGAGGTGATGCGGTTGAAAAATATTTGTTCAGATACCCTGCCCCCGAGTGCCATGCACATTCGGTCCAATATTTGTTCTTTCGTGTATAAATATTGTTCTTTGGGGAGGTACTGGGCGTAGCCCAATCCTTTGCCTCTAGGAATGATGGACACCTGGTGATTAAAATAATAAATTGTGGTGACGATGCTCATCTGCAGAGTAACAATAATTAGTGATTACGAACAAAACGAAACATATTTGAACATAAATCTAATGAAATGAATCTCCTCCTATTGCATAATGAAAAGAGAAGTTGCTTATATGAAAACATGAACTGATGCGATTAAAATATCAACTGGCGATGAAAACTATTTAAAAAGCTATGATGGTAATTATATGAATAAAATGAGTGGATGGATAGCTGGATGAATTAATAGAAGGCAACCTTGAGCAGAGGATCAGCATGTTGGAGGAACCAGCCAGCCACAGCGTGACCAGCTTCGTGATAGGCAACTGTCTTTTTCTCATCTGGCTGCAGAACCTACGTTAAAATAACGATTCCTCTTAAAAAATTATTACCATAATCGTAAAGAATATTATAATATTTATTTATAACATCATCCATAAAATTATGGAAAGTTTTAAGAAACACCAATAAATTTATGATATAAACGCCTGCAAACTTGTGTTTTTTTCTCAAGACCAGCAACCACCCTTTCAATGGCTTGTTCGAAATGATTCATTTGAATGGAGCTGTGCAGGTCACGAGCAGCAATGAGTGCCGCCTCGTTGCACACATTTGCTATGTCAGCTCCTGTTAAAATTTCACAAAAGTTCGCTCATTGCTATGAATGAAGATGCAAAATTGAGAATGAATAAATAAATGTTTTTTACTTTTCTGAGACAGGATTCAAATATTACCAAAGAAATTATTGATGCAAACTTATCAATCATTATTAACTAATAAAAAAATCATCAATCAACCAATAAATTAATTATTCAAGCCACCAGAGAAGCCAGGTGTGAGTGCAGCCATCTTCCTTGCCAGGTCATCCTTGTTGAGTTCAGTTTTCAGTGGTCTCAGATGCACTTTAAATATTGAGGCCCTTCATTTTAATGCAATAAACAGGCATTAGGAAAAAAAATGTTGAAAAACACAAATATAAAATGTACTAAACCAAATTGCAAACAATATCAAGATAACATATTTATTTATCAACACAATGCAACAAAACAAAAGAACTGAACCCGAAAAGAGCACGACCAAACATTACAAACCTGCCCTTGATATCAGGGGCACCGACATAAATCTGCCTGTCAAATCTTCCAGGTCTTAGAAGTGCAGGGTCTAATATATCAACCCTGTTTGTTGCTGCCAAGACGACAACACTCGACTGTGGGGAGAAACCTTTTGAATGGTGCAAATGTTGACGCATTTCATATGATGTTGTAGACTTGAGATGTAAGTAATAAAATAAACTAATCATTAAACGCTAAATAAAACACATCCAACATATCGACAGATCAACCAAACAGCCAACCAACCAATCAATCCATTGACTAACCATCCATCTCTACGAGAAGTTGGTTGAGCGTGTTCTCCTGTTCACTGTGGCCTCCAAAACTTTTACCCCCTCTCTTCCGACCAACCGCATCAATCTCATCAATGAACAGGATGCACGGGGCATTCTTGCGAGCCAGTGAAAACATGTCGCGAACCTTTCATTTGATTTCAGAGAAGAAAAATGATTAAATATAAAAACCTGAAAAAATGAAACAATTCAACAAAATATCTCAATCATTGATAAAAAGAAAGCAGAAATAGAAGTACATGTACACGTTTAAATCAAAGAATGCAATTAAAATTAAGTAAAAATGTATAATATTTAATGAAAACAGCAAAAAAAAGCTGACTCTGGAGGGTCCAACGCCGACAAACATCTCCAAGAACTCCGAACCAGACACGGTTATGAATGGAACGTTTGCTTCACCAGCTGTTGCTTTTGCTAGCAGGGTCTTGCCAGTTCCCGGTGGCCCAGTCAACATGGCGCCTTCAATCGATCAGCCAATCAATCAATCAATCAAAATCAGTCTATCAATCAATTAATCAACCAATCAATCAATCATTAAATCAATCAGTCAATCAACCAATAAATCAGTAAATCAACTATTCATTAGCAAATAAGCATCCCATAGTTCTACAGCCCCAAACATTTCATCTCAAAAGTCCTCAACTCATATTTTAGAACAGCTAAAATTTAAAAGAACCAACCTTTAGGAATTTTAGCACCAAGTTCTTCATACTGTTGAGGATTTTTCAGAAAGTTAACAAACTCCATGATCTCAAGCTTTGCCTCCTCACAACCAGCTACATCTCTATTTCAATGTGATGATGATGATGACGATGAAGATGATGGAGATGATGAAAAAAAAGATGTAACAACTATCAATACAGACATCTCTAATTCAATTTGATGATGACGATGGTGAGGAAGATGATGATGAAGATGTAACGAAAAATGATTACCAGTTGATAATAACACAAAGGTAAGAATGCAACATAGCATCAACGACAACCATCAATATTGACGTGACATCTACAAAACAGAGACATATATCAGAGTCATTGGTGACATTAACTTTTCCATGCAAATGAGAATTGACATTAAAGAGAAGAATGACATCAGTATCAACAATGCAACTACAACATTAACGCAGCGGCAACATCAATGCTACAACAACAACAACAACACATTGATAACAAACTTGAATCTAACTCCAACATCATCTTTAATAATTTTTGCGGTTGTTTGCCCAAAACCAAACAACCCCCCTGGACGACTGCTGCCCCCCGGTCGGCCACCCTTGCGTAAAATTTAGTGATGATGAAGATGGAGAGGACGATGAAGATGATTTGACGTTTAAAATGAATGATGATGGTAATGATGATGATGTGTGAATGCATGATGATGATGAAAGTCAATCTCAGCTCTAGTAACATTTATTTTTCATCATTAAATTTTTGTTCCGTTTAGTTTCGATCAAAAAGACTGATTCAAAGTTTAAATTATACTGACATACGTGATTTTTCCCCAAAAAACATTAAATTTTTCTATATAATTTTTTTACGCTGATTTCAAATCTGAAAACCGTTTTGTTCTATTACATCGGTTCCAAAGAAAAACGCTTATAGAAATATTCCTGTTACCTCTTACACACAGTAAAATAAACTGCTGACAACATCAGTAATGTTTTAATAAAAATTAAAAACAGAGAGTTTGTGGAGACGTGAAAGTCGTTGCAATCCTCCTGGGTCTACAAGATGGTAACACAAAATCCTGCAGTTTCCTCTGCCAGTGGAATAGTCAGAATAGAGATGCTCACGCTAGCAAAAAAGTGGTTTCATTAAGTCAACGTGTTTTGTTTTAATGAGCAATAACTACGTTTTTAAATATTATTTGCCACTCATTTTTAATGAAATGACATTTCATGACTAATAAAAGTCTTGATGGAATTGGTTTTATATTTTAATGGTCATATAAGGAGCATAACTGTTAGTGATAGCTAATGAAAGTGAATAAAATTCAATTGAAGTTTTCTCAAAACTTTTATCTGGTACAAACAAACGGATTACATATTTGAAATCAGCATGCTAAATTAGCTAGAAATATATCCACTTACTAAAGAAAATAAAGAAAAAAATTTTTTTTTGTATGTTACTGTTTGTTATTGGATGATGATAGTTATGAAGAGGATGAATTTCCTACATTTAGGCCAAATGAATGTAATGATAATATAATTAAAATGATGACTGTGTGTTTCAATTGGATGTTGATGATGTTTAAATGCAATGACGAATGATGATAATGATTAGGATGGTCTTAGTGATACTGATGACATTAAAATGATGAAAAAATCGTTAATAATAATAATTATTATCATTATGACAAAATGATGACGAAGAAGATGATGAGTGCATACCATGAAGCCTGATGTTGATCTCTTGAGCAACCAGAATATGAAAATCAATGGGCCAACTACATTCAACACTGACAATGCTACACTGGCCCTGTTGATAAATATGCATTACATGAACATTTACAATAACATGTACATTTCACCAACACACTTATCTTCTTCTCTTACTCATATTTTCTTACTATCTTCTTCTCTACAAATACTTATATTTATAACCAGCCAGATCTCGATTGAAATTACTCAAACCTTCATCCAACCACGTCATCATTACATCATTATGCACAATCTGCATGGTTCAACTACATTAGTGACAATAATTTAAATAATTCAATTGGTATATGTTTCCAGCCACAGTTTGAAGTAGCAACTATCTCCTATTAAAAAATGAGATGGTGATAAAGTTTATGATGATACGAACAGTTCAGTTTCGGTCTTGTAGACAATTGTGACAAAGTTGCTTGGCTCGATGTTCATCTCAAGTTGGGCATTCTCAACATTCCTCTCGAAGGCCTCCACACTTCCAATGTTGAACCATATTGTTGTGTGCTAGTGACAATATGTACAATGTTAAAAAAGATAATCAACATTATCATTTTGTTACATAGGAATTGTTTTGGCCACAGGTAATGTACTAACAAGCCAAAGAAAATTTTAAAAACTATTTAACTACATTTATTGCTGTAATCAAAAAATTATAAGGACAGCCATGGGCACACAAGACAAACAAACTAACAGACGTGCACAGACAAACACAAACACATGAATTCAAAATTATTTTATTCAGCACAGGCTGAGAGATGGTGAAGTTCTAAGGAACTTGTACGGACCACCCAGAAACGTAAAAGTAAAAAAAAAATAATACAATTAATAAAAAAATAATAGTGCCATAAAATTGACCGAAAAAACAGTAATACTGAAACAGTGAATTAATGTTAGTGAATGAATAGTTACTGACAGATTCCACTTGAGTTCCAGGGAGCAACTTTATCCTAACCCATCTCTTGTTCACCACTTCCAACCTATCTACCTGTTTGGAATTTTCAAGCACGCTCATTTTATTTCATCAATGTTCATTAGAGACCCCACTTATTGATTCAGTTTGAATAAAATTAAAAAAAACTTTTAGACAAATTGATTTCAACTGAGATCTGACAAAGAACTAAAAACTGACCACTCCACGAGCCAGGTAATTGGTTAAGAATTCTTTCCATGTAATTTCTTCAAATTGAGGTTTATTTAAAGCAAACAAACCTGCACAGACGACACCCAACAACAGACCCATGAACAATTTGCTGTTAGGATCATTGGGGTCTCCTAAAGATTTACGACTTTGGGGAAAATTTTTTTTACTTTTTAAAACAAAAGAATTTTAATATTTATTAATACAATACAAACTGTTTAGTACAAAATTATTGAAAAATGGACTTACTCAAAACTGAACTCAAACTTTTTATCTGACTTTGGAGTGTCACTAGATGAAGAGGATGATGACTCTGCAAACACAAAATTCATAATTAGAAATATCCATTTAATTATATTTGAAAACATTATAGAAAGATATAAAATTCATTATTATGTGTAAACTGTAAATAAACTGCTAATTAAGAAAAAAAAAATATAAAAAATTAAAAAAAACTCTAAAAAATAACAGAAGCAAACCCCAACACAACCTCATATAATACAAACATCTAACATTCTAAAACTAACTTGTTTCAGGAGATCTATCAGCATTCCTAGAACTTTTTTGATCATTAGTTTTAGCACCTTTGAAAAACTTTTCAAAACCTTTAGGAATTTTTTCGGATAGAAAAGTGGAGTGATTGCCAGCAGAAAAGATATCTGATGTCAGTAGGCCAGTGGTGCAAATCGTGGCAGGTAAAAAACGAAAACCTGACTGTTTCTTTTAAGAAAATTATAAATTTTAATAAAAAATTCTTATTATGAACCTTTTATTAATTTCAGTAATTGAACCTGCAGACCTCAAAGGTAGAAATATTTTTGAGAAAATGTGAACTGATGACTGATGTTGAATTCTGTTTCAAAATATTACTCAACAGGAGCGTAGAAGACGGTCGACGCACAAACAGATATCTACACGACATTACGACGGCGTAATTTATAAATTATATTAAATATAAAAAAAGTTTTGTTAGGAAAGTTAGTAATATATATTTCAATTATTTATCATTTCATCATTCATTGCCGAATTAAAAGTAGTAGCTATTCGAATGCAAAGACAATTTTGAATTTAGTTTAATATTTGATAAAAACAAAGACAACGGCTGTAATTAATAAATATAAAGCAATTTCATCAAATTACGTATAGTACACGGTATAGTAATATGGATTCATATTTACATATAGAATAAAAGTATAATAAATAAATAAATATATAGGTAAGATTATTAAGATTACAACATCTTTCTGTCTGCTTCAACATCTAAAAATAGGTGGTCTGTTCTATCTAAACTTCTACATAAAAAATCTTCTCACTCATCTTTCTCTGCTCAACAGTTTCATGACTTTTTTGTAAATAAAATTACTTCTTTAAGAACATCTAATTCTAATTTTCCTTCTCATAACTTTACTAAACTTACTACTGAATCTTTCTCTGTATTTACTCCAATAAATCTTTTAGAACTAACTAAAATTATTAATTCTATGTCGTCTACAACCTGTTCTCTAGATCTACTTCCTTCTAATTTACTTAAAGAATTCTCTTCAATATTTTATCCAATCATTCTCAAATTAGTTAATTTATCTCTTTCCACCTCTAAATTTCCTACTTTTTATAAGAATTCTATTGTTATTCCTATTCTTAAAAACACATCCCTAGATCCTACCTCTTTATCTAATTATAGACCTGTAACTAATATTACTTTCATCTCTAAAATAATAGAAAAAGTTGTTTTTAATCAACTCTCATCCTATTTAGACTTTAACTCTTTGCTACCTGTATCTCAATCTGGTTTCAGACCTGCTCACAGTACTGAAACTTCTTTACTTAAAATACACAATGATATCCTTCTCTCTAGTGACAATAGTAATCTTACTCTTCTTCTTGCTCTTGACTTTTCTTCAGCTTTTGATACTGTTGACCATACTATTCTCTTGAGACTGCTGCATCTTTCTTTTAATATTACTGATTCTTGTCTATCTTGGTTTTCTTCTTATCTCTGTAATCGTTTTTATTCTGTGTTC
>NW_008705398.1:5257466-5273437 GCF_000326865.2 Helobdella robusta | reverse complement strand
TCAATTACTATTCCTCCTATTATCTTACCTGATTCTAAAACTTTTGATGTCTCTCATAAGTTTCGTAGTCTAGGTTTTATCTTTGATTCTACTATGTCTCTCTCTTCTCAGATTAATAGTGTTGCTAGAAGCTCTTACTTTCATCTACGTAGAATAAAAAAACTTTTGCCTTTTCTTGATGATCCTACTCTTCTCCTTCTTGTTACTTCGTTAGTCTTATCTAGGATTGATTATTGTAACTCGCTCTACTATGGTCTTCCTGACTCTATACTCTATCCTTTAAGTAAAGCTTTTAACTCTGCTGCTCGTCTAGTTGCTCGTGCCCCTTTCTTTTCTCATATATCTCCATATCTTGTTCTCTTGCACTGGCTACCTATAAAATATAGAATAATTTTTAAAATTTGCACGTTCATGTATAAGTCTCAATCTAAATTATTTCCTAAGATTGGTTTACGATCGTCTTCTTCTCGCTTTTTCTTAACTCGTGTTAAACACTCTTTTGCCAAATCTGCTTTTGCTTTTTCTGGTCCTTTTCTCTGGAACTCTCTACCTACTTCTCTAACTATTTCTCCATCACTTGCGAAGTTCAGAGCGGATCTCAAGACCCATCTGTTTTCAAAATTCATTGAGGAGCGCTGTTGAACATCGCGGAAATAGCGCTTTATAAGCTAATTGATTGATTGATTATGACTTTCTCGTGGTTTATTTTGTTTGAAGTTTCATTAAAATGTTTAATATTAGATTAAATTTGTAATTACTAACATCACTATGGTGAGAAAATTAATACATTTATCCTCACTCTCTAACGTGATAAACAATAAAAATTTGGCATCTAAAGATATGAAAGTTTACAATCAAAGATCATCAAGCATACAGATGCAGACCGCGTGATATAGATCTGATGCTATTGAACCACGAGAAGGCAATATTTTAGACCTCAATTGACTGGCCTCATCATTGATATTTCGCTGCTGTATTTTTTGCAACTGTCTTTTTTCTTTCTCGTATCTTATCCTTTCAAGACACCGACCTCCACAAAACACGATCTCTAACATTTTGTAGTAGTTGAAATGTGGTGATATTCAACAAGTGACACAAGGACATCACGAATGTTATTCGTTTTTTACCGTGATCTCTTCTCCCTTCAATCTTTTAGTGGTTGTTAGATTTTCCATTCCTTCCTTCCGCATGATGTGACCAAAAAACTTTAACTGCCCCGTCGGTTTATTTGTTGTAAGTTCCTCTTTTCATAACCGGACTGTTTTAATACACCTCATTGGAGGTATGAGAGGTCCAAATAAATTTCATAATTCTTTTCAAAAGTCACATCTCAGCAGCATTATTCTTTTTTTTCATTTCTTTCGAAATCGTCCAGGACTCAAAGTCGTAAGTAAGCACATGAAAAATATAACACCCTAACAGTTTTAATTTTGTTGATATTCTGATTTTACTGTACATTTTAGAATATGCATCATTCACCATAGCTATTCTTTTTTTAACATCCATATCACATATACAACCTGAGGTAATCAGACTTTCGAAATAATTGAAGCTGTTGACTTGTTTCACCTGTTTACCATTAATGATTATGGAGCTGATCGGAACGGTTTTGCTTTTACTGATAACCATGCAATATGTTTCGATGATGTTATTTTGCAAGCCTTTCCTCTCAATTTCAACCGCACTGATCAGTTATGCAAAACAGTTTTCGCCGAAAGACCAATCAACTACTGTCAACAATATATATAAATATTTTAATTTATTTGCTGTTTTGACTACTAAAGAATTTTTCTTGGTAAAGTTTGTGATTCATTGCGAGACCAGGTCATTTTTAATCAGATGGTTTTCTAACATAGCCAATCTAAATCATTCTAACGGTCATCACTTCAGTCATGCATGTTGAATTAAACCGATGTACCATTCTCTCAATCACGATAAACACCAGCAATAATTGTTTTTTTAAAAAACTAAAAACTCTAACATCAGTTACAAATATTCAATAACTCTCGTGTACTTTAAAACTGTGTTTTCAAAGAATATCATTTTATAAGTTTATTATAAGTTTAATGCTGCCACAAAAAATGCCAAACTATTCTTAGTAATGTTTTTTATAAATCCGTAAACTATCGTTTTTCGACTAATTAATTTGCTTCGAGTTATTTTGAATATTTTAGCATTGCATTGAACTCTTTAGAATGCTTGAAAAAGAAATACATGCGTTCATACCCACAATACCTTGATAGTTTTATCAGTTTTTATCAATATTATCATTGGTATTACCCTTATCAAATCAACGCTTCCGCTTTTCTTGCTGAACATTAATTTTATATATAAATTATTTAGAGAACACAAATAATTCTTCAACACAAATTTCATTTTACAAAATGTTTAATGATCATTAAAATTCATTTTATGCTTTTAATGATATAAACTGCAATGCCAGTCTGTCGTTACAACTCATTCTTTAACTAAAATTCCTTTTAAAAAAGACTTTCAAAAAAATGTGGGCTGGAATGAAAATATTTTTACCAAGTAATTTTATTTGAGTAAAATTAGTAATTAAATGAATAGATAATAAATTCTTCGAATTAATCCCTAAACATAAAATTTTGAATTTTGAACAATAACTGATAACTCGT
Organism: Helobdella robusta; assembly: GCF_000326865.2. NCBI lineage: Eukaryota > Metazoa > Annelida > Clitellata > Rhynchobdellida > Glossiphoniidae > Helobdella > Helobdella robusta. The sequence goes on along the minus strand of NW_008705398.1, from coordinate 5,270,798 downwards.
TATAAATATTTCAGTAATGTACTTTGTTGTAAATTTATGGAGCGCCTCTGTGGACTGCAGCGATGTAGTGATCTTATCTTGCGTCTACACGCCAGGCATCCACAAGGGTCATACATTACTACATGTATTAGGATCCGTGTCTTTACATGGAAGAGTATCTATTGGAACTTTGTGTTAATGAGCTGATATCTTAAAAGATGCTGCCACATCTACCTAAATAAATCGATACAATTTTTTAATGAGACACTTTGATAGGTTGACATGAAAAGCTGATCATTGATATGTATGTTGATTTTATAAACTGTGCGGTGATAACTGAATGGTCTTTTGTGTTAACGTCGTGTGGCTCACATCTAAACAGACACTCGCACGCACGCACACACGCACACACACACACATATATATATATATAGATATATAACACCCATACATACACATATATACATATACACACACGCATGCAAACAGCGCATTCGTATAACAGCTGACATGTTTAATATACGTGTACATGTTGTACACATACATGCGTATATATCCCGTATAGGTATACATGTATGTATGCGTGTTCGTATACATATGTATGTTTAAAAGCGACTCATGCCAGCCTGCATGTATGTATGTATGTATGTATGTATGTATGTATGTATGTATGTATGTATGTATGTATGTATGTATGTATGTATGTATGTATGTATGTATGTATGTATGTATGTATGTATGTATGTATGTATGCAATGCATGCATGCATGCGTGCAACGGCACTAAGCAGACCGCCAATGAACAATCAGCAATTCCTTCCATCGCTTCAACCAACCTACTGACACCATCGTCATCAACATCGTTTTCGTATCATCATCGTCACACTCATTATAATACGTAAAAATAATTCATTTGGACGAGTTTCCCTTTTTATGGATTATTTATCCTGCATCTGACCAACAATTTCCGCATATTTTGTTAACGGGTTCGTTCCTACAACAATCTGCAATGGATTTTCTACGCTTATAAATGTACGTATGCACATATATGTTGGAATTAAATGAAATACGTACATATACATGCGTACGTTGAAGGAAAAATTTAATTTTTGATGCACCGCTCAAGCCATCGGCAATGTCTTTTAATGCAAAAAATAATTCCTCAAAGCAGCAACAGCACCAGCCTGACGTCATACAATCGAATAATAATTACAGCATTCTGAGTGACGGAAATATTAACAGCAATAATTATTACAAAAGCGTAAACGAAGATGAGTTAAAAGATGAAAATGTCGATGTCGATCCGACCACACTGCAGAACTTGCAACCGGCGCAGCAACCACAGCAATGGCCGACGAATGATTATAACGTTAATAGTGGTGGTGTCTTTCATAAAATGAACAGCAGAAGGGTGGTCCTAAACGTCGGTGGGGTGCGACATGAAGTCATGTGGAAGACTTTGGACAGGCTGCCAAGAACCAGGTTGGGAAAATTGAGGACGTGTCAGGATTGGGAATCGTTGAAAGATCTCTGTGATGATTTTGATGCATCCTCTATGGAATTTTTCTTTGACCGACAATCCAGGTTGTACAAATGCAGCAATGTATAATAATATTTGAATTGTGTAATTATGTAGTTGGAATAATGTTTTAATTTAATAAATCAACCAACCAGCTACTAAATTTCAAATAACTTAAATATTATTATATTATTCAACGAGGTCTTTGCACACTTCCCAAACACACAGGCACACGTGTTAAACAGTTCGTCGTTTGTAGGCTGTATTATAACTCTCAGGATGCACTATGTATTTGAACCGGGTCGTCGCATGGCAGCACATGACTTTTGACTCATTAACCAAATTAACTAGCTAATATTTTATTAAAATCTGAATCTAGATCAGTTAATTACCCCTAACTACAAGCATTTGGTTTTTCAGTATAAATAATGAACTTGGTAACACACCTGTATCCAGGTCCTTCTCTTCCATATTGAACTTCTACAGAACGGGGAAGTTGCACCTTGTTGAAGATATGTGCGTTCTGTCATTCAGTGATGATCTCGAGTATTGGAATATAGATGAGTTGTATTTGGAATCCTGCTGCCAACACCGCTACCATCAATTAAAAGAACAGGTACATTCATTTCTCGATTATGTTAAAGTAAATAAAGTAAATATATGATACAAATGAAAATTTTACATTTAAACAAATGGTGTCTAAAAACGAAATAATTTAAACAAAAATTGTTGTTTTTAAATACGTCAATATTTTTTTATAAAAAGGTCATGGAAGAGATGAGGAAGGAAGCGGACAGTTTGTTAACGAAAGTTGCGGTGGAGGACTTTGGATCAGGTGGACGACGATATTCTTTTATTTTCAACTCTTTTATAAGTCACAACTAATTTTATCTGACGTTTCTATTATATAATCACTGTAATAAATTTTAGGCTTATAGTTATAAAATTCCTAATAAATATGAATTTAATGAATAAAAGGATATGCCTTCGTTTGATTAGGTATGTGTACCGCCTGGCAGAAAAAGCTCTGGGATTTATTGGAAAAGCCACAAACATCCATGGCAGCCAGGGTAAAAAAATTTATTATTTGCAATAGCGGCTTCTGTTTAAGCTTACGCTCTTCTATCCAATCAGTTTCTACTTAATTATTAAGTTAGGGTTACAAAAAAGCTGCATGAACTGAGCTGGAAGGTCTTCAAGTTGACATAACTAGGTGTGTGCTGGACTGGCATGTACCTTTGTTTTTAACCCGAGTAGGCCTTGCATCGTATAAATCCCGCGCGTATATCTTTGATGTTTTATCAGCATTAAACCTACCAAGTCATAATATCGTTGTTTGTTCAATAAAACAACTTAAAACAAGCCACTTTTATTATATATGGCATTTTAATGTCATGTTGTAGACAATTAATTTAAAATGAATTAGTTTACTTGGATAAAAGAACTATAATTTTAATGGATGCATTACATTTAAATTTATTATTTGATTAAATTAACTTTTTTTACCATATTGGCAGCTGATAGCAATCATTTCAGTATTATTCATCGTAGTGTCGACGATCGCCCTCACCCTCAACACCATCCCCTCCCTCCAAGGCCGCGACAAGAATGGAAATGCCACTGATAATGACAATCTCGTCGTCATTGAAGCCACGTGCATAGGCAAACATTTATATAGACATTGATGTATTTTCAGTCTCAGTGTCTTAGCGTGATCTTTATTTTAAAATTTTTAATTATTTGAAATAAATTATAATAAACTAATAATAATAATATTATCTGTGACAGGTTGGTTTACATTGGAATACATACTGAGGTTATGGGCGTCTCCGAGCAAGTTGGTTTTCATAAAAGGCGGAATGAATGTCATTGATTTGCTGGCCATCCTTCCTTACTACGTCTCTCTCATGCTCCTGGAGTCCAACAAAAGCACCGAACAATTCCATAATGTCAGAAGAGTTGTGCAAATTTTCAGGTGACACATTTGTGTCTTTGTGATTCAAAATGCCATCTTTCTTATAACAAGTTGTCTAGATACATTTGCAAATGATGTACAGAAGTTTTTGTTTTCTAATTGGATCTGTCCGTCTGCGAAAATGAACATCACTAACAGTACATGTTATCATAATTGGGCTTTGCAGACCACCTGTTTAACAAACCGTTGTCACAAATGATAGATAATAAAAATGATGTTAAAAAATAAATATTGCCTACGAAATTACATTTGGGATGCGATGGGATTTGTATAACTACCCATTGAACAGCATCATATTTTCTGAGACTTTCCAGTTTTATTCATTTACGTTATGTGCTTATTTTTACTAATCTCATAGTTAGATTATATCAAAACCTTGCATCATCATTAAACATTGAATGAATTTTTAAAATTCTGACATGATGAACATTTAAAAATTGTTTTATAATTTACTAATAAATATAATTGGCAACAAATCTGCAGAGTGATGAGGATCATGCGGATATTGAAACTGGCTCGCCACTCGACGGGCCTTCAGTCGCTGGGATACACTCTGCAGAGGAGCTACAAGGAGCTGGGACTACTCATGATGTTCCTCGCCATCGGCATTCTTGTCTTCTCCAGTCTTGCCTACTTCGCAGAGAAGGACGAAGTGAACACGTCCTTCCACAGCATTCCTGACACGTTCTGGTGGGCGGCAATCACCATGACAACCGTTGGTTACGGAGATATGTGTCCATCTACGGTATGGGGCAAGGTAGTAGGGGCCGCCTGTTGCGTTTGTGGCGTCCTCGTGGTCGCCCTCCCCATCCCCATCATTGTCAACAACTTTGCGGAATATTATAAAGACCAAATGAGACGGGAGAAGGCCATGAAGAGGAAAGAAGCCCTAGAGTTGGCGCGGAGGAGTGGAAGTATCATTTCATTCAGTGGCTTAAAATCTTTCGGAGATTGGAAGGACATAAAAATGGCTGGCGGTGGTCTTGAAACCTCTGATTCACTTGCCAGACAAATTGCATCTGTTAGCGCTTCCATTATTTCTCTGTAGGGACATTTAGTTTATTAATTTTTTAAGTATATCAGAAAAATTGTTTTTCAATAAAATTTTATTATTTCTATATTTAAAAACTCTTAAAAAGTCTAATTTAAAATAATAATGAACTTCAAAATTCTGTTCAGCCTGCTGTTAAGATGAAACACGCCGTGAGCATGTCGAGATTGCTGCCAAATAAAAAACAGCAGCATCTATCGCGTCACGTCGTCCCGTCGTCATCCAACGTCCAACAGGTCAGCAACGAAAATCTCAAAAGGATGGTCATGTCCAACCCTAATCTTTCCATAATGCATGAGGTGACTAACTTTTTCATTGTTATCAATTATCGTATAATCCATTTTATTTTAAAATTTCATATTAGATTATTATTTGTAATGAAATTTTGGTAAAACTAAAATAATGTTGATTTCAAAACCAAAATGGAAAATGAACGCAAGGACGCAGCCGGACAGATGAAGCAGAACTTGTTTCTGGCCATTCCACCGTCCTCTCCGCTCCAGCAACAGCAATGTCACTTTCCTAATAATTCCTCCCATACATATAATGGTAGAGTTGTTGGAAAATAATTTTTATTACACCCGCTAACAATTAGGTTGACGTTTAATTTTAATTTCACCGTTTCCAGATTCCTGTATGTTAAAAAAGTACACCAACGAATTGAAAAACGCGAAGGTATCTGACGATATTCTTGATCTAATGAAAAGCCAAAGCAAAAAAATGCCAATCAACCTAACTTTCAAGCCGTTTACAGCGTGCCAGTCAAAGCAATGCCAGCTGATGAACAAACGTCATCAGGTTCCTCAACAAACATATCACGTGTCATCATCGCTGCCGTCAACAAAACAACTGTCATCTTCTTCCTTATCATCTCCACTGCCTCCGCAACATTTTGCAAGTGTGAAATTGAGTGACTCGAGTGATAATCATCATCATTCTCATCAACATTATCCTCATCATCAGCAGCAACGTATTATGCACTTACACAATTCAAGTAACCATGAAGCTTGCAGCATGTTTCCATTCGATGTAGTCAGATGCCAACAGTGTGGAAGCCTGAAGAGCAGCAGCATCAACCCCTGCGAATGTTGTGTGGATGTTTCTAATGTCAACCTTATGTTCTTTCCACACTCACCTAATCTCGATCTCTCATCTCGTTTCGATATCAACAGCAGCAGCCACAAATCGCTCATCACCATGAATCCGACACTCAACAATGAAATGAATTCAGAAGCCACGTTTAGCCACTACGAACCAGCAGCATACTCACAACAGCGTCAACATTACCAGCAGCATCAGGTTGAAGTTGTCCTGAAGGATCCTTCCAATAATGATGCTTCCAAAACAAAAATAACCAAAAAGAAGAAGCTGGCCGTTGACAAGCCGCACAGGAGGCAAGCAACCTTTTACCATCTTAATAACTTTTTTCTTGTATTTCTGTAAATAAATTTAATAATAAATAATTGTTGTTTCAGGGTCATATATATTTATTCATTCATTAATTTATACATTAAATGATTGCACATTGTTAAATCATTCATTTAAATCTACAGATATGATTGAAAGTTGAGACCATATATATTAATATATTTAACATACATGGTTGAAACTAATAAAAATTATTTACCAAACTAACATCATTGAGACATACAAATGGAAGTCGAAGTGGGCCAATGGTATGGTTGCAATGACGGGGTTTGAATGCAAGGACATTCCAGCTTATCACGTACATTATGTGCTTGTGCAGTTGAGAATTAATTGAGAGAAAATTAATATTAATAATGGAAACTCTTTTATTTCAATCAAAGTCAATCTAATGAATGGAAGAAAATAGAATAATTAAAATATATACTAATGTAATAATACCCAATAAAACCACAATGCTCATTATCTATGACAAGTGCAAAACGGTAAAATATTCAAATTGGTTACGGATTGTTTCTATCGCAATAAATGGCATACGTCGATTTAATAACTGTATAAGTTAATTTGTTAATAAATGTAATCGGCCATGAATTTTTAATTAGAGACAAGTTTAAAACATTAAAAAAGCCAATCGGGGTGATTTCAAATGTTTTCAAAACAATTAAACTGTTTTTAAAGTCAGCCTTTAAACACAATTTCAAGTTATTTTCGTATTTCGATTGTTTGTAATTTTTTGATCTTATCAGATTTGTTTCATGGCACACCGTTAATTCGATGACTTCAATCTTGTGGTCGCGCAAAATGGCGATGTCTGGACGAAGAGTGTCGAACAGTTGCGATATTGGCAGCGAATATCCGGCAGTCCGGCTGTCGACATGTCTTTAACCAACTGACGATCTCGGATAAAATTTTATTATGACGTTCAGTATATCTTGCTAACGCGACAACAGATCCACAGTTGGACACAACGTGTTTGTTAGTTTGTTGAGCGCCGCAAAGAGGACATAGGGAATCGTGTGTCTTTCCCCATCTGAGCAGATTGGCGTTGGTCGGCAATTGCTGTATAAGATATTTCCTGGCAAATTTGTAGAGAGTTTCTGTAACCAAATCTAATTGTTTTGACCAATGTGTTATTCGCGATGGTGATATTACCTCTGTTACTGATTTAACAATGGAACCCTGGATCCGAAGCGACACAACATGATTCCAGTTGGCAGTTATCTGATCTTCCTTTAAATGTTTTAACGAATGAGTTGTTGTGTCTGTATCTGATAATAAATTGTCCACCATTTTGTAGTCTATTGATGTTTCCCGCCAGAGACAGCGAGTTTCGGTTCGTTTTGAAGTAATTGCGGAGTTTTAATCTCATTTTTAACGCAGTATTCCTGAGTGAAACAATATTATGACCTGCTGTCTTCAATGGTAGCCCTAGAACCTCTGATACATAACCGCTAATTGGCATCGTTAGCCAATCTCTAACTGCCTCTGTCACCATGTTGTCCAAGTTATTTTTTATCCACGTCAGTGAAAGATTATAGCTTCTCAATTCAAATTTTAATTGTGACGGGATAAATCTTCTTAAGACCTGGAGTTTCATTTGAGTGGAAACCTTTAGATCCGTTGTCCTCTTTAACAGTCTTGTTAATTTGGAAACCATTTCTTCTTTGGCCTTTGTGTCCTTTAGTTCCGCATCGTATATTTTACCCAGGTATTTGAATCCAGAGCCCAATTCAGCGGGTGGAATGGGAATGTTGTCTATTGTCAACCTGGGCAAAAATTGATCATATGAGCCATCTTTTTTCATCATACCGAACACACAACATTTGTCCACTCGCATCTGCATGTCTGACCATCGGCACCAAGCTAGATTCAGATCAATTAGCTTTTGAGCACATTCCGAATTGTGTGCTATTATCGCTGTATCATCTGCAAACTGCAGCCATGATCTAGCCCTCACATCTGACGTTGGTCCCCACAGGTAGCCGCATTGTTTAAATTCATCACCCTCCAAGATTTTCATCAACGGGTTAAAGCAAAGGTTAAACAACAATGGCGAACATGGATCACCCTGTATCACTCCTTTTCTTACTGGCAACAACGGTGTGAGTTGATCATTAATTGATACTGATATTGCATAGCTCGAGTAGATTGACAAAATTAAATTTCGGAATAATTGAGGAACATGATGGTAGAGTAAAATGGAATTAATAAGCTGATGGTTTACCTTCCCAAACGCATTCCGAAGATCCAGTAGAGCAATAATTATCGAGCGTTGATATCTTTTTGCGTCTTTCATTAGATGTGATAGCATCTGTGTGTGCTCTGCTAGGCCATCGAGCGTAGGGTAAAAACCTTTCTGTATATTTGTGCTGATAAAATTATTTTGTAGGAGGAAGTTGTGAAGACGATTTTTGATTTATGTAGAAAATATCTTGTATAGTACAGGCTGGAGAGTTATGGGGCGAAAGTTAGCCGGGTCATTTGCATCACCTTTTTTATGAATAAGAATCGTTAAGGCTATTCGCCAACACAGCGGAATTGTTCCGGCATTCCAACATTTAACTATTAATTTATGAAGGTATGTGCGGAGAATTGGACATCTTTTTAGCGCAATAACCGAAATTTGGTTCAGCGGACAAAGTGTGGCTTTGGCCTTGCACCTTCGAACAATCGCAACGACTTCCTTATATGTCGGTTTATCGATGTCACCCTTAACTGACGGTTCCGGCAGGGGATGAATCCAATCTGGAAATTGGAATGAAGATCGAGCGTCGGCTATCAATCCATTGCGGAAAAAGGTTTCACCGTTGGCCACATTATATTGAGGAGCTACATTTGTTGATGATGAAAACGATGATTTGCAGGCCCTCCAGAAATTGTTGTTGAACTGGTTTGTATCCATTGCGGAGCACGTTTTCTTAGAGGATTTTAATCTCAATCTCTCTCGAATTAATTTACTCAGTTTTGAGATATGGGTGTTGAAAACGTTATTGCAGTTTTGAGCTTTTAGTTGTTTTAGCTCCTTTTTTTGTTGTTTGATTGTGCAGTCTGTTTTCAAATTATTTGTTGATTTAGTTTTTACAACGCCGTAGTTTGTTTTGAAGTAAGAGTAAATTATTTGTTGAAAATGTGTTGCGAAGTTGTCTAAATCCATGTTGTTTAGGCAATCCAATTCACTCTGAAAAGCCACGTTTGCTTCTGACCAATCCGCTAGAAATTTTGGCAGTTTAACGCCTGAGAGCGGTTGTGGGGTCTCCGTTTGTGTTGGTTTGTGTTCGAAACCAGAGCGACCTGGGTCAGAAGAAGTGGATGTTTCTCCTTCATCTACTTTGGCTTTGAGAGATTTGCACATTTTACAAGTTCTTTGGTGCATTCTTAATCCTTTTCTACCCTTACAGGGTCGGCCACAAAAACATGTCAACATATTATTTAAATTATTTGAAATATTATTGTCGTTATTTATTAAACTAGACGAAATATTAATATTTGGTGAATTGTTTTCATTTACAGTTTCTATCTTAGTAGCTTTTGTACAACGCCAGGAGTGTCTGTTCAATGATATAAACTCTTTATAACAATACGGACATTTGGTCGCGTTAATTAAAATTATTTGATTTAAAACCACAATTAAACATATTAAATTATAAAAAATATAGTTCTTATTGAAATTTAAAATTAAAACAACGGCCATGTTTGTTACAATTTGCGAATTTATTTAAAACCAAATTTAAATAGTTAAACTTCGTTAAAACACTATTATTGCTATAAAAACAGTAAGCTGTGAGAATACTACTCTCTTGTTCGGTTGTAATAATAATAATGATTATTGATAATAATAATTGTAATAATAATAATAATAATATTGATGATAATAATAATATATAATAATATTGATAATAATAATAATAATAATTAAAAGGAACGCCTCGTGTTGTGTGTGGACAGAAACATATTCGCCCCCACCGACGCTCGACACCATCGACCACCAGACCATCGTGGAGACTGACCAGCTGCTGGAACAAGTGCAACAACAGCTGGAGACTAGCTGCAGTGATGATCTGCTCTTCCTCAGAAAGATTCCTGCTGCAACAACGGAAATGTCTTTCGTCATCCCAGAAGATGATGATGATGCTGACGACGACGAGGATGGCAGAGAAAATGACAGGTCCGTTGATTCCATCGATAATTATGACGATGGTGACGGAGCGCACGGAAGGGACCTGCTCGACAAGTCACTTCCTAACTACGATGATTATCTCTTTAATGAAAGGAAAAATAACAAACCATGTACTAATAAAAGTGATAGAATATTTGGCAATAAAAAAAATAACCCGAGAAAAACTTTAGATACTAACAATTTTGACGATAATTTTTTAGAGAAAAGTGTGAAAAACGAAGCAGATAATGTCAAGAGCGCCCTGGTTGATCGCGATGTGGAGTTCATTGATGATTTGGACCACCATGATCAACACTTTAATGATTCTAATCCGATGAATTGAAAAAATCTCAGTACAAAATATTGTAGGCGCTTTTTTTGATTCATCAGACCTGAACAAAACAAGCATTATACAATGAGCTATAATTTTAATACAACATTTATTTTTTTAAGTACGATTTGTTTTGTTAACTACGAAACTCAATGGCCGCCACTAGAAAACCTGTTTATTACGTTACATCTGGCACGAAAATAACGTTCTAAATAGAGCTAGCAATGAATATCTTTTAAAAAAGGAGCAAAACAGTAGAAACTACTTGAAGCGGTCGAACGTCAAAGATCGATAATTTCATAATTTCAACGTTTTAAACAATTTCAAAGCCTTCCTGATTTTCTATCATATTATTTGATTATCTACTTTTTATATTGTTCTTTTCAAGCAATTAAATAAATAATCAAATGAAATTGGCTTCAAATGACGGATGTAACGAACAAATAAAATATCTATTCTTAAATAATTCTTCACAAATTACCAACAAAATAAAAAAATAATGAAAAAATGAGTGCTAATTTATATATAGAGAAGACATTCTATACATTATATAGGTACTATGGGCTAAATGTACATTCCGTAGCAATTCCAAAAAGTTAAAACTACTGTTATATATTCATTTACTTTCTACTGTTTGCTTACATCTTATATTTGATGAATAGAGCCTAAAATTAATTCAATTATTCATGCTCGAACAAAAAGTTTTTTAAATGACTTTTTAATAATTTTATTAGTCTTATGTTTAAACTCAATGATGATAACTAATGTAATGTCCATGCTGCAATTCTGAATATGTTATACACAATCTCAAAAGGCTAAAATAAGTTTGTTTCAAAGGCGATGATTTGGTAGAACAAAAGAATATTATTTTTTGTAAATTTTCCAATTATGAACATTGTTAAAGATCGATAAATAACTCGTAACTCCACTACGGAAAAATAGAATCACTCGTCTTCGAAATTGAAATGTTTGCAACACTAATGAGGACGGTTTGGACTGTTTTCAGCAAATGCTAGCAGAATCTTCCTCCACTTTCTCAGAAGTTTCTTTTTAAACTCGACGTTGTACCTACGCATGTTGGAGCTGATGGTCATCAGTTGTTCATCCGTTATATCCTTAAGGATCTGTACCAAGTGAGGAATACTCTCGTACAGAACTCCATACGGCATTACCTGTTATTAGTGGTGTTGAAGGCATTCCTAATGTTGTTAAGTCGATCTATTCAAATGTTCACCGTTGATAATGTTGTGTTGCTGCTTAACTACGTGTCTACGTTTGATTGATGCGATTGTTATTAGTATGAACCTGAAACAAAACACGGCTAGATAGAACATCAAGAAACGACAGTAACACAAATATCTCATCGAATGGTGCCAAAAACAACCTGGTAGAAATCAGCAAACTGCATCCAGTACCTCGTGCTATTGTAGTCAAATTCATTCTTTGGATCTGGTACATCTCCCTGAGAAGGGTCTGGCCCAATAATGGAGCTTGTGGGCCGTTTGCGAAAAAAGGCCCCATCAAATGACCTAATTATATATATATATATATGTGTGTGTGTGTATGTATGTATCATATGTATGTATATATACATAATGAACCGTACAGATATTAAGATACAGATACGTATAAAAAGGAAACATGTTTAAAACAATGTACGCGAAACGCCCTATAAAAGTTTTCAGTGATAAAAAAAACTGTAATAAAGACAATTTGTGGTTTGTCAAAAAGTTTTAAAATATTTATTAAAGGACAATTAAAATATAAATTCTAGGCATTAGAAAAATTACAACATTGAAAGTTTCTTAGATGTCTTTCGGAAGGATTCACGTGATCTTTGATGATTTTGTTGAATAATTATATAGGTTGATTCTAGGTGCAATGTTGCAAAGTTTATGTTGATGTTTTTGTTATAGTAAGACTGAAATGATGACTGGTTCTATCGATTTTTTTAATCTCGCGGCAGAACTCGGACATGTTGCTTTTGAGTTTTGTGTGTGTGTGTGTTAGCGCGCGCTATAGTGTGTTTCGTATGTAAATTTGTGTAATTGTATTTGCTATCTCCCAATAAATCCCTGCTTACCATAAAAAAAGTCTATTTGAATTAAAATTCCATAAATTGAGAACAAGATACAAATGACAATTACGGTTCACAAACGGAAACGTTCGACAGAAAATAGTGTTTGAATGGAGAAAGCAAGCACAACGAAAAATTTTCCAGCAAACACCGTTCAAATTGCGGATACAAACGATAGGAAAAAGCATCAACAACACATTAATAGTGATCTAGCCAGAAATTTACCGTTGGAGTGTTTAGAGGTTTTGCCAGAACTGTTGACATTTTTTGCTAATCTCACGGTTTTCATTTAAATATAGGGGAGATGGGGGCACATTGATCTGTTTTGAGGTTTTTTTGTAACAACAGTGAAACTAACCAAAAAGTGAATATTAATATTTGTGCAATTTACAGAGGAACATTCATTTAATGTATTAAGTTCAGTTTCAATTGTATAATACAAGAAATTTTTTAAAAAAATTTAACTTTGGTACAACCCCTACAAAGGATCAAAGCACCCCATATACGGGGTACCATGATCCCTCCCATGGGGTACATTGATCCTAGGTATAAATCAATATGATTTGATGTTCATTTGCCTCCAAAAAACTCGTTAAAACACATTGGATATAATAATTCATAATTTTTAATAAAAATTAACATTAATTAAGATCTTTAAAAATTGTCAAATCAACGGGAAAAACCAAGTGACGACTGACTCGAGCAGTCCCACCATGCTGAATTGGATCTGGAACTTTACAAACAATGTCCTCTTTTATAAATTGATATAATTCATCATTTCTACAGATAAAGTTGAATGATGACATCTTTTCCCTTTTCA
>NW_008705398.1:5242240-5257375 GCF_000326865.2 Helobdella robusta | reverse complement strand
TTCACTGACATTATATTTATTGAATGCTGTTGCTCTTGCCAGACTAGTCGCTTCAGGTGCACGTAGTGACAACTCGGGTCTTCTTTTCATAAAACCCTGGAGCCAATCAATACCAGCAGTTTTTTTCATTGACCATGAAGATGGGCATGTTATATTATTCGCAACGGCCATATCATATGCGAACTGGCGAGTTGTTTTGGTGGATAGTCCATAGTTCATCTTAGATGCTTGCAGCAAATACTTTGCAAGCATCTCTTCTTGTTCTAAATTGAATACCTGCCTTGTATTCCAATTCGGTATCAAGCCTACACTTGGACTGAGACTACTCTTCCGAACATATCGCTTCAATGTCATTCGGTCAATTCCAGTTTCACGTGCAACAGCATTGATAGCTCTGTTCTTTTTCAGAACTTCATCAACTGCTGTTCTCATCACTTCAACAGGTGTTTTACCTCGATTAGTTTTTCGCTCCCGATATCTCACCATTATGAAACCAAACCTGCAAAGTACACAAATTACATTTTACAATAATGGAAAAATAGCATTTTGCATGGTTAGAGAAAAATGACTAAACATCCTGGAAAATTATTATCTGAAGACAGTAGGGGCACTTTGATCTTCAGATCAACGTACCCCTTACTAGTACAGATCAAGGAGCCCCCATGGCATGGAGCACACTATAATGGCGATATCTCATCAATAAGTTGTGATTGAAAATCGAAGTAAATAATAAAATAAGCCTCTGACATATCTTTACACATTGCAAAATTTAATTTATCAAACAAATATTTATCTGATTTTTAATTTACAAAACTAACCTGTTGTGAATAGTCGGTTTTTCCCTGTAAAATCAAACTTACGAATTTTTCGAACTTCAGCGGCAGAAAGTCCATAAACAAATAGGATTAAAAGTAGAATAGAAACAAAAGGAAAACTAAAATAGTGATGGCCTACATTTATATTTAGAAATAGCTATGTTATTGCTTAAAGATCAATGTGCCCCAGAGATCAATGAGCCCCCATCTCCCCTAAATTCTTTGTAATATCAATTTTTTTAATTTACTATTTAGGTGAAAGTAAGACTTATTAGAAACAAGATTTATTCATAAATTATTGAAAAACATAATTTGTAGATGCTGTGACTTCAAAAAAGCTATCCTTACCTCTGCGAATTAATTGCGAAACGAATATACAAAAAATTACCTTTCTGGCATAATGTAGTGATCAACCTGCCATCTGGTGAGAAGTTTTGGAGATGGAAAAAACATCGGTATGTTCATTCTGTACTGTTCGAATATGCTCATCACTGATATTTGATAGGGAACGTGCACCACACCACGATGTTTCGCCAGGTTCGAGTAATCATAATTGCCCAACAACTTTATTTTAGCTGAGCAATTGATCTGTGTGTTGCGTATGTTTATGCTAACATTTGTTTATAAACACATTTTTAAATACAAAAGTTGTCTTGAAAATTTTACTTCCATTTCCTCCATTTTTACTTCTGGGACAGTATCTTACAGATCTATTTATTCTTGATTTTTTACTTTTGAACTATCTCTTATTTCTAAAAACTGTTCTTTTACTAGTCAATAATGTGCTGACGACTGTCATATCTACTTCCTTTTCTTCATCTTATTTTATTATAGTAGTCCTTTTTCATAATTTATCTGTATATCTTTCTTCTGTTATCGTTTGGATGGACTAATCCTATGTACCCAAATTAAATCCTCCTAAATTCGAACAAACGTTATTTAATAAGTCTAGATACTCCTTTAAGTTTCCTCTTTCTATATCTTACCTGATTTTTAAACACTTGATTTTCCGTAGACTTGGTTTTATTTTGATTCTAGCACGTCTCTTTCCTTCCAGATTAAAATTTATGATAACATTTATGTGAAAATTCATCTACGTAGAATTAAAAAAAAAACTAATGCCTTTCCCTGACGATCCTACTCTTCTCTTATACTCTTACATGTTACTTACATTAGTTTTATCTGGAATTAACTACTCTACTATGGACTTCCTGATTGATTCTACTCTTTCATAAACTATATCTTTCATACACTTTATCTTTCACATCTTTCTTTCTTTCATACACTATATCTTTTAAAAGTTTTTAGCGGTGTTGCTCGTTTCAATATTTTTTCTCACATAACTCCATATTTTGTTTTCCTGCGCAGACTACTTATAGAATAGTTTTTAAAATTTACATAACAATGCAAAAATCTCAATCAAACTTATTTAATTGATTGATTTATTGACATCGAGCTATATTTAAAAATTAGAATGAAATAAGTCGGTTAAACGCTGTAAGTTAGAGAACAAATAGCTCTACTGTGCAAAAAGTAATATTTAAAAAATATAACTAAAATTTAATTAGTAATGCATATATAGGCAACATATAAAAACATAAAACCGCAAAAAAGATAGTCTGTGTTTTATAAAAATGGCTTTCTAAACGAATAAATGTCAATTGCTATGCGGAGTACAACAAGGAAATAACCAAGTGACAAGCATCCTCGAACTTCTTATAGAAAATGTTGTTGAAACCTCTATCCCTTCTCCTCAAAATCAGGAATGTTGTCTTCGTATTCGTATATTCGGCCCCGGTATAATCGCACATGCTCGGTATATGATGGGTCTTTATACCGGTGTAATACTGAATGAACCTGCAGCACAGTTTCATTGTAAGCAATGGAGGTGATTGTCGCAATGACCAAGTGAAATAGCAGTTGTAGTGACAATAAGAGCATTAGTATTGTTGATTGCAAAAAAAAACTTATGTAACTAATGAAAGTGATAATAAGGGCTATTAGACTTTTATTGATTGTGATGAATGCCACTCATAGAATACGCTGCCACCGCTACTACGAATGAGATGTAGCACCATTACTGCAACTCTTATAGAAAAAGTTGTGTAAAAAAAGAGTAAAACCGCTATCTGCAACTCTGTTTGCATACAAAGAAAAAAGCCAGACACATTTAGGAAGTTTGTTCATAAAACATTGCATGCTTCAAGTTGAAAGCCAGAAGCAGTGTGAGTTGAAAAATATTGCTAGATCCATAGTGGCAGTATATTTAATATATACTAAAATTACACAAGTGAAAGTGAAAGCAACCTGGCGTCGTAGAGATTATTCCCACCAAAAATGTTCCATGGTTTCTTGGCGAGAATTCTGAAGTTGTCATTCAGTTTCCGCCATCTTTCGGCTGTGTACCTTCCCACGTCGTATCTAGCAACGAAGCGTACAATAATAATTAGTTTAATTGAAATCAATTGTCGATTTAATACATAATAAAAATTATCAGCAGACATTCCTCAACGTTAAGAAAACTCTTTTGATGTCATGTTTTCATGGGGGCAGCGAAATGATGCTACGATTGAGACGCCTGGTTTTGTTGCCGCAGTGGCTGGGTTCGAGTCCAAACGGACCCCCGTCCATCACATGCAGTGTATATGATGGACACAAATTCACACTTTACCACATACACTTGTGTATGTTGATGTATTTTCAAAATAACTAAGGGTTAGGGTTAATAATACAAATAATAATAATTTTGATAATAATGTAATGCCACTAACTGCTGACGATAACAACAAAAAATGGAATTAGTAAATAAGTGTAATCGGATAGGGGTAAAGTGTAGTAAGGATCGAGTGTAGTTGGGATTAAATGTATCCAGGATCAAGTGAAATGTGGATCATGAATACACGGGGTTAGATGTGAACGAGATCAAACGCATTATCAAAACTCAATTTAATAATTTATATCTGCACGTCGAAGGCCACAAAAACGATCCAACAACAAGCGATCAACCGATCACACAAGTTCACAAACAATAACTACAGATACACAGTATCAATCCTTCTCAACGGAAGACATCCTCCTACACCAGAAATCAATTTAGTAGAATAAACCTTACCAAGAAAAACCAACAAAGACCAGGTCACTGCCAACTACTCAACGACTACCAAAATAGAATCACCCAAACACGCCAAACAACTGCCCCCTAAGCAACAACAGTCATTACGATGTACAACACTTTTTCAACTGTTCTAACAACTCAAAAAATACAGCCCATTCATCTATGGACAAAACCAACCGAAGATTTTGCTTGGCTACCAAAAACAGCACCAAACTTTGCGTTATCAGTTAGCAACAAAAACATCAACAACAACTACCTAGTAGTAGCGAGAACGAGCACGCTCTTGTTCAGTTGCACGTAAACTTCACAGAGAGAAGCCGGGTAGCCACAGTAGACAACATCAACTGAATTCATTTCAGCGTCGTTTCTGTAGGTCTCAATGTACTTGTCGACCACTTTTGGTAGTGCATCAAGTACGTTGCTTGGATTCAATACCTGTGAGAGTTGCGCGAATAAATTAAATGGTAGAGAGAAAAAAAGATTAGATTAGCAAATTGATAAATATATACACGCACAGGCACAGATATGTGCGTGCATCGTTGTTAACAATTATTATATTTTTTCTGTTGTAAGTTTGAGGAATCCAATTGTGTGTTGGTAAATTTGGATTACTGGGTGTTTTTGCCCTAAGAACAGAAATTTAGTAATGTTAGTTATACACTATTATTTTTATAGTTTAATACTTCAACTAAGTTTCAGGATTTGTAGTGTTGTATTCATCAATTTTCAATAGCACGCTATTTAAATTAAAGATTAAGAGATTACGTTTTTAAGATTTCAAAATTTATATGATTGCACCATCATTTACATCATCACTACCATTTTCATTATTGTCAACTTCACCATTAAACCTGTCATCAACGACATCATTACCTCATCATCAGAATTATCAACATCAACAAACAAATAATCAAAATTACTACGAAGTCTTCACAGCAAACCTACTTTCAAATTTTTTCTAGCTTCACAAGCCTTCCTCTGAAATTCACACCTATATGGGTCAAGGTTATAATTTATAACCTTGACCCCAAACGGCGTAAGTAGGTTCTCAACATCTTTAATTGGTGTCATATGCCACTCTGTTGCCCATATCACTAATGATTTATTGGTGAAAAGTTTTCTGGCGCGTATTCTAGCGGATGGCGGTAAAATGGTGTCATCGTTGATGACCTCAAAAGCAGCGTCAAGATCACCATTTGTTTTCGGTATTTCTGAATTTATATAGCGCGAAAACTCTTTACTTTCCGTCGTATAACTCCAGGTGTCGAGTTTTGGATAATCACGATCGTCTTGTGAGAGATAAACTACATTAGTTTGCTGATATTTCCATATTGTATGGGCGGCGAAAATGGTAAAAAGGAGAATGCAGCAGAAAAAATACTTTTTGTTGAAGTTTCTCATTGGTGAATGTTGGAACTAATACATACAACCTATAAAAACATGCATGAGATAAACATAACCGAAAAAATTAACACATTTTTCATGATTCTGAAATTTAGACGACGACAGTTAGGTCGCCTAGCAACCATTACGTTTTAATAGCGCTGGTGCGTTCTCCTCTTCTCATGCCATTCGTTCGAACGATATACATGCATCTTTTTATCCACATATATTGAATAATAGTTTTATGCTAGCTTTTATTACTTCTTTGTTTTCATTGTTGATTAAGAGCCGGGTTGGGAGTGAGGCTGTCATTTTTTGTTGTATATTTATTTTTTGTTTATTGATGTCAATTAGGACTGCTTCTGCAATTTTAAGATGCATGTAGTTGGTGTTCTGGTATATTACTTTGATGTTGCTGTCGAGGATTTCACGGCTTATAGTGATTGACTGTGTTGAGTCCAAATGAGATTTGATAGCACCACTCTGTTTGTGCATCGTAAGCCTTCTATCAGTAATCCCGATATATGAGTCATGTTGACGTGCACAGCCGACAAAGGGGCAATTAAATTCATATATTAGGTGATTACGCTTTAAAACAGAGTTATCTCTAGGACTACAGTTGTTTTTCAGTATTAGGTGAGACGTTTAACTTTACTATTTGGGTTGGTTGGTGTTCACACTACCTTCTTTTATTTCCGCTCTTGATTTATTTACTTTTTCCAACTATCACTTACTAAATGCATTTTTGTTAAATGCTTTATTTCATTTGCTGAATGAGGGTCCTTTTAGATAAAATTCATTCAAGAATTCAGGTTTGCAACTATTTGATGACAGGATTGCTCCGGAAAACATTTGGAATATGCTACCAGCCAGTTGGTTTAAAAGCTGCTGATAGTTTTAACTTCAATTTTTAAAATGAATGTTGGAAAGATAATTTTTCAACCAAATGCAGCACGGCTAACAGTAGTGAGGATAAATGTGCAGAGTCAACACAATAAAATAGGCACGGAATAGTGTTTGCGTCGTTTTTTACGTTTTCTCACCTTATGTCTAGTAGTATATTTTATACCATAAAAGATTTTACGGTGCTAAAACATTGTTAATGATCATATTAAATGTGGTATAACATACACGACTGTGTTGTTTTAAAATCTGATGCAATTAGTGTGAGCGGTACGACTGTAGGAGTCAAGTCGGCCAGTGTCGGAGATATACCGGATTCGAATTTTCTTAATCGAATATTTTTCATTCAACTTCGTAAAGTGTTAAGAATTCGAAGAAAATTTTTAAGTTTTTCCTAGAAATAATTTTTCAAGTTCATGGTTTATAGAAGATATATGCGTAGCGATACAAAATTATCTTTAATGCTGAAATGGATACTATTAAGTGCGAACTGTGCAACCTTTTCATTTTTAAAAAACAGTATGCTTTTTAGTATTCACAATCCGGTGTTAACTGTCATGTGACTTTAGTGATAAAGTTCATTTATACGTAAAATTTTTCTAAATTAGTGCCCCAAATACGATGGAATACTAATGTCAGTTAATACAGAGCCTCATGCATAATTGCGTAGCGTTTGGAGCGCTCAAAATGATTGTTTCACTGTCTCAAGATTTCATTGTCGTGACGTTTCGTAGCCTTGATTATGTTGTTTCATATTTTTTGTTTTTAATATCTTTCACTAAACATTAAGATCCATTCAGCAGTTGGATATTTTCCCAATTTCATTAAATTACCTGAGTCGAAAATACTTTTATCCTACTTTGACACCCTGGTTGTAATTCGAATCTTGCATTCCTTTGATTTCTATGTTAAAGTACCTCAAAATATGGAACAGTGGCTACGACATCTTCATAAGACAAATAATTCAATATAATTACAATAAACAAGCAGCAGCATCGTAATGAAACATCATCATAATCTATAACTCCAGCAAAATTTGTCGCCTTTTATTTTTTCTAAAACATTAAAAAAATCAGAGATAAAATCGTCTAATTCATATCACCATTATTAGAATACATTATTATTTTGTTAAAAACCAATCCAACTACAACGTAACGATAAATATTTTGATTTACAACTTTGAGCAAATATCATCAAAAATTTAAGTTAATTGAAGCATCAATTTATGGAAACTTGTTAAAAATATGCAGAAACAAAAAAAATTGTTAATACAAGGTAACCAAGCGAAGCAACATCAATATCAAACATTAATTAATGAGGAAATGTTGAAAATAAGAATTAAAAAGAAACTGAAATCATTTGAATCACACTAAAACATAACATCTTCTAACACGCGTATTAAAAAGTTGTTAAACTTTTCAAAGTCGTTTCTCTAACAAATCCAAATAATTCAAATCATTACGTTCACAAAACCACAAACAGATAACACAGAAACACACACACACACTTTCATAGTAAATCACACACACAAGCATCAATCATAAGATGATTATGGAGGCTATTTTGGATCAGCCAAAACAGCCGCTCACACATTTAGACCAATGATTAACGTTATTGAGGATATCATTCAGATAGCTGCACCATATTATCCTCTCTTCCTTCGCGTCAGCCGACAACCAATGCCTGTAAATTATTATTAACATTTATTAATATTAACTAATCTGTCAATTATAATAATTAATACTAATAAACCAATCAAAATTAATGAACCAATCAAAATTGATCTTCAGATGCCACATACTTGGTGGTAACCACGCCTCCGTGCAACTTTGAGACCAGGGTCTCCTTGTCGTTGGTGGATCGATTTTTAACACTGACCAATTGGAAAGTGTGTGGGCGGGCGCAGATGTCACGTGGTATGGGTCCTACTTGTTCATACACGCAGGTTGAAAGGTCAATGCAGCCAATCGAATCCTACGTTGAGTAGATGGTGATGCGTTATCAGACAAAAGAAAATAATTGATTTTTTCCCCAATAATCAGTAACTCATCGTTAAAAAGATCGACACACCGAATACCAATTATAATACTCAACTATTCACATAGTCAATGAAGGAATCAAATGACTCAAAAAAACGTTTAGCTAAAGAGTCAACCAACCAAGCAACCAAAACTAACCAATCGACCAGCCAACCAACCAACCAACCGACCGACCAACCGATCGACCAACCTTATTGTTCTTTTCATCATCAGGGTACCTCCAATATTGAAGTTTGTTCCCTTTCAGCATGCACCATCTTCTGTGCCATGCCCCAAAACCATTTACATCCTCAAACATTGTCTGCAAATTTTGAGGTGTTAATCTAATAAATATTTTCTCGCTCATTATTTTGTGCAATAATAAATTGTAACTTTTGTGCCTTTATTCAAGCAATTAACCAATTGACCAGCCAACCGACCAATCAGCAGATTAATTAATTCATTAATCAATCAATTAATTAATTCGTTAATCAATCAATTAATCAGAGACAAACAAATGAACAAACCAAGAAGCCAGTATATTGGCTATAATATTGGACATCACAGAGAACATTCATCTTCAATAGGCCCTCCAACTTTCTAATCGTTGAAGGAATCTTTAATAAATAGACAAATACATCAATAAGAAAGCAATCAAATAGCCAACGAAACAAAAGAATTGAACTATAAACAAACAAATAGCATTTATTGACCACATGACACACTGAGGCAACAAAAACAACGAACACAACACCGCATACAACATTTACCAACATCAACAACGCAACAAAATACAATTAACAATCATATACGAAATTGACAAACCATAATGACAAACATACATGAAAACATAAGCACAAACAACCAGTACCAGACAGGGAAACAATAACAATTACAACAACAACAACAACCAACAACATCAACCAACAACAGGAATGCAAACATACACACAAGCACACATGCATGCATACACACGTACAATGACACAAACAAATACACAAACAAACGAACAAACACAACAAACAAACAAAGAACAACCTGATCGAACTTGATACCCTCTCTGGAGCAACATTCGAGATCATCAACAGAAACTTCCATTAGGCCCAAAATATTGAAAGAAGTATTCAATCTCTGAAAATCAAAGGCCTTTGAAACTTTTATGGGTGACTTGCTTGGCAGAAATTTTTTCTTTGGAGTCAGAAAAGTTCGTTTCTTGGCAGCACTCGACGAGGTTGATGACGAAGTGTGGGCCGAGTCACCTGAAAGAGTCTAGGTAAACAGAGATTCCATTATTAAAGCATTGTCAATGATTATTTTGATAAAAAAAAAATAATATAAAACAATATGATAAATAAAAAATTAAATAAAAAACTTGTACTTCTAGCATTGAAAATGAACATGTCAGAATGCAAGTATATATATATATATATATAACAGTCACCAGCATCATTATTCATTCAAAAACAGCAGTAGTAGCAACAACAACAGCAACAAAAACAACAACAAATCACACAACATACCATGGCATATATCTCAACAATAATTCTAAAGTCAGCTTGCAAGTCGTCAAATGAGATGGGTCCTGGTATGAGAAGTTCAGTAGCCGAACGAGCCGGGCTCAAAACCTGGGAGAAGAAGAACTGGGTGCCTGACCTCAAGTGTACTATGAAGAAATGACGGTCTGGATCTGCGTGGTTCAATATTCATCTATCAGATATCAAATCAATTAATGGAAATATTCGTTCAGTGTAAAAATAATCTAATGAAAGAAAATGGTAAATTATTTCGTTAGCCAACAAAAAGTGAAGAAGAGAAAATGAATGTCTGAGAGAGATAGGGAGAGAGAGAAAGAGAGAGAGAGAGAGAGAGAGAATGATGAGTACTTTCTGTAATCATGATATCCCTGTGGAGTGGGAGAGATAGATTATTGATTGTTATTCGTCCACTGCAGTTGGTCACCTGACCACATGGTAACGAATCGGATCGCCTCATTCTTAGCTCTTTCTCATAAACTTCTATCTTCTTCCCTGAGTGATAAAGTAAATAGCCATCCAACAAATTAAAATATTAATAAACAATATAAACATAAATAATGATAACAAACATGTGGATTGAACCACAGAAGAAGCGCTAAATTCTGTATAATCCCTAAATGAATGATTTGCTGAGGTCTGCAACACAACCACCATTCAAATCTATAGTATGAGAGTATTAGAATCAACACAAAACGTTGTCCTTCCAGTTAAACTTCATGTTTTGACATTCCAGTTCCAGACAAGGTATAAAAATTTGTAAAAAAAAGAAACATTAACAAACTTGAGATCAATATAAGCCTATGGCACTCGACGACATGTTCACACGTGTTAGCGATGGCGCTGCTGCTGTTGCTGCTGCTGACGACGTTGCACTGTTTCAAGGCGTTGGTCGACTGTTGCAGGATGGATTCCTCGATCTGTATCTTCTCCAGTAAGGCCTCAAAGTTCAAGGTCGGTATTACAATGATATTGACAATCACAAATAAAATTATCAACAAATGATAATGCTAATAATGATGAACAAGATGACGATGATAATAAAAATAATAATAATTACAATAACCAAATGTTGCAAATTTTTAAACCCAAGCGTAGACAAATTTGATAGTCATCATCATCATCAACCATTATCATCTTCACCATCCACTATCATCATCATCACCGTACCTTGATGCTCAGCCTGTTGTCGCCATCATCATCAAGACTTTCATCTGAACTCAAATTCAGAAGAAGAGAACGATGAATATGAGCACGACCACTACCATCACCACCATCCTCTCCTTGTTTTATTCCTTTAGCAGCTGGATTACATTCGACCTTCCCCACTCTGGTGTGTTCCATTTTTTAAAGAATCAGTGGATCAATCATCGACACATCACCACTGACCACAATGCCCTACTCCTTTTCATCGTCAACAGCATCATCACCCTTTGTACATTTTCAATCACCTCCATCATAATCATTCCAATCATCATTTCAACTACCATCACCACCATCATCACGACTATCGATATCCCCCTGTCCATTACAATCATCATCATCATCATCATCATTAAAGCCCAACCAACAAAACAAACATCATCATTATCGTCTTTGACATCATCATCATCAGTCATCATCATCATTACTTTTTAGACTCCCCAAAAAACCCTAGACACGTGGCTCTTTTATTGGCATCATTATCATGACCACCGCCAACGTCACAATCATTATCATCACTCCCAAGATCAGAGGTAGTTGATGATGTTGTCTGAACTCTACCATTCAACGCAGCTGAGCAACTGTAAGGCCTTTGCACCTAATAATAATAATAATAACAACAATAATAACAACAACAATAACAATAATAACAACAATAACAATAATAAGTATAATCGGCTGGGAGCTCCGACCACATTCAATTGTGTTCTGGCTACGTTTTAATTTTAAGCTTTGCGGCTGCATTTAAAAATTTGTAATGCTAAATTTTTTAAAAGTGTTAAACTGGATTGAATGATGAAGTGATACCATTTAAGAAGTTCTTTCATTAAGTGCGTGCGCGCGCGTGTGTGTGTTCCGGTTGAAATTTTGTTATGTCATTGAAAATAATAAATATATTCCTAAATTAAGGTAATAAAAGTCTCAATATGCAATAAGACAAATTAGTTTTGATCATTAACGAAACTGCATTGTTACCATGGGCATTAACAGCATTAGGAAAGCCACAGCAACCACCATAATCAAACTTGAGTAGCATATTTTGTACAATAGCGATCTATCATTGCTCAATATTTGAAAAAAATAATTGATTGAGTTATCGCTTGAAGATGCGCCAACAATTTTTTAACACTCCAGCTACATTTTGACGTTATGTATCAATGAAAAGAAAACAACGAAACGTTGGTTGAAAAGTTTTGGGAGCATCTTCCCAACCTGCTTTTACTATCTGAAATTTGTTTGAAAAGTTTTTGATAAAGATAACTTTGTAAAAAAAAAAACAAAGTATGCGAGTTTGGTGTTTTTCTGGAGACCATGAAGTCTTGCTGACTGAGTAGATCTGCAGATCTGCTCATTGCATATTTTGAATCTCGTTTTTCTTAAAAGGGAGTGTTGATAACACCGTTTGAAAGTTGATAATAGATGATAATACTGATTTCCAAGAAGTTACAGAAAGTATGGTCAAGATGGAATCATAAACATGAAGGATGTGGTAACGAAGATGTAAGTGGGGGAATTTTAATCTATTGTTAACGTTAAAAATTGAAATATATTATCTTTCACGTGATGGCAAAATGTATATACCCACACAGAACAAAATTTTTTGTATCATTCAAAAAACTCTTTTTATTGCTGTGATGAAAAACATGTAGCTGGAGTGCAAGTGCAATTACGTTCCACTGTATGCAATAATAATAATAGTAAAAACTGATTAATAAAAATAATATAAATAACTAAACACCTACAAGTATTTTATTAGCGCACTCTTTATCTCTAAGTTGAATTCCACCAACACTCATATTATTATTATTATTATCATCATCAAATTTATTATTATTATTATTACCACAATCATTACTGTGCTGACCACTGGACCTGTCATCATAATCCTCTTCCCCCATACTCACTATACTCTCGTAGACATTTTCATCTCCATTATTATTATTATTATTATTATTATCATTGTTGCTGTTATTATTATTGTCTTTCTTATTGTTTACAGGACTGCCAATATCATTATTAATATTATTGACATTGCTACTTTCAATTCCATTACAATCCTTATTATTATTATTATTAATATTGTTGTTATTGTTATTCATTTTACTATTACAATTGTTATTAACCATTTTATTATTGTCATTATTGTTTTCCTCATAACAAGCAATAGCCATGAAATTAGCTGTTTTTTCAGCATTTAAAGCTGCCACACGTAGCTGTTGGGGCTGCTGTTGTGGTTGTTGTGGCAGTGACTTTAGATTTTTTTGATGATTCAAAAAGCTAAGCACGGCTGGAACTTTGTTACCATCATCACCGATGTCATCACCATCACCATTGTCCTTGTTTGATTCAATTCTTAACTGGTCGTTATCATTGAGCGGCTTTCTACCATCTGAGTCATCAAAATACTTGAGGCATTTATTAATCACATTGCCTGCAATTACATCATCATTGTCACCATCATCTTCGCTATCATTCTTGTTTCCATCACCACTGACTGTAGCAGCATTGTTTAGGCTCTGTTTGCACTGGTTCACTAACTTTCTCAACTTTCTCATGTTACTGACTCTTTTATTTCCTTTGTCATCATCCTCATCTTCTTCTTCCCAATCGTCATCATCATTATTATTATTAATATTATCATTCGCATATTTCTGTCTTTTTAATAATGGATCAACTGATTCTTTGCTACCAGAGTTTCTGTCTACAATGAAATTGTCAACTTTTTTCAAAATTTCTTCATTAACTCGATCATCACTACAGCAAGTTCTCTTGTCACTGACAGTCTCTATATTTTTGCTAATATTAACGGTGTGACTCACATTCAAAGTTAATTGAACTTTTTTTGGTGCTGGCTGATTAATTAATTTATAAATGCTTGTTCGTTTCTCTGATCTATCATAACCAAAATCGTATTCGTCAGATATTTCAAATGGATCTCTACAGTTTTTAGTTGCTTTATCATTTGCTGACATGGTATCAGCAACAAAATCATTTTTAACATCTGATGCAGAGCCAGCACCCAAACTACGAAGGTCACTTGCATCATATTTTTGTGATGCTAACTCTTTTGAATCAAAAAGTTTGGGTTTTGCAAAATTTGAACTTTCAAACATAGACATCCTTGTTCTCACAGACGATTGGTTGGAGCCCCTGACAATATGATCTTTATCTTTCAGGATATCAAGTTTCTCACAATTGTTGCCCTCCTTATTTATCATTCCCTGCCATAGCGCCTTCCTCTCACTGACTGGTACGTTCAATAAGTTGCATTCATTATCATTAACTTCTTTTAAAATCGGTTTTACTTCCTTGGGATCCTGAATAAATGACTTGACCCTGGATTTGACACTTGGGACCATGGGAGTATCAGAATGAACCAATTTTTCCTCAATTCTTAAGCACGATCTTTTA
This sequence comes from Helobdella robusta, assembly GCF_000326865.2. Classification (NCBI taxonomy): domain Eukaryota; kingdom Metazoa; phylum Annelida; class Clitellata; order Rhynchobdellida; family Glossiphoniidae; genus Helobdella; species Helobdella robusta. The sequence continues at coordinate 5,242,995 of NW_008705398.1, read as the reverse complement.
GAGGGAGTAACTAAAATAAACAAATATATATTTAGCTAACATAATTAAAAAGTGAATTTAAGTGCTAATTAAGTAATAAATTAAAGTATTAAATTAAATATTAAATTAAATTATTAATTATAAATTATTAAAGTATCAGTAATCAGAAAGACTAAGAGTAATAAATAAAAATAAATAATAAACCAAAATAATGTTATAAAATAACAAATATATAATAAAAAACACTGAAGTTTTACAAAATAATTATTAATTAGCAAGTACTGTATTGTACTACTAATAAATTTCAACAGATTTAAAATTGAAGTACTGTAGGACTGAGTCGTGTATTATACACATACTATACTATGTAATTAATAGAATAACAATAAATTAATCATCATTATTATGATTATACTTAGTTAGTATCAATCAATCAATTATTAGCTTATAAAGAGCTATTTCCACGATGTTCAACAGTATAATAAATTATTATATATATATATATATATACCGTGTTTCCTCATATATAAGACATCCCTCAAATATAAGACCTAGCACGTTTTTTGTCTATTTTTCTAATATAAGCCCTCCCTCGAATATAAGCCCTCCCTCGATTATAATTTCTAGTATGAATCAGCTGACAACAACAAAAACTTCTGTCAAAACCACACCGGAAACGTCAACTGCTGCAAGATTTTTCGTTTTTCGAACTGTTTTTCCTCCTTCAAGCATATCCTGAGGTTACAAAGCTGTCAAAGTAAGGGTTGTTTTTTCTA